>NC_042989.1:28980447-29017947 GCF_901001165.1 Salmo trutta
GGCTTCTCTCTGTGGCGTTTGCTCTCTGTAGCGTTATCTCTCTATGGCGTTAGCTCTCTGTAACATTAGCTCTCTATGGCATTAGCTCTTTGTAGCGTTAGCTCTCTATAGTGTTAGCTCTCTATAGTGCTATCTCTCTATGGCGTTAGCTCTCTGTAGTGTTAGCTCTCTATGGCGTTAGCTCTCTATGGCGTTAGCTCTCTATGGTGTTAGCTCTCTGTAGTGTTAGCTCTCTATAGTGTTAGCTCTCTATAGTGTTAGCTTTCTGTAGTGTTAGCTCTCTGTAGTGTTAGCTCTCTATAGTGTTAGCTCTCTGTAGTGTTAGCTCTCTATAGTGTTAGCTCTCTGTGTTGTTAGCTATCTGTGGTGTTAGCTCTCTGTAGTGTTAGCTCTCTATAGTGTTAGCTCTCTGTAGTGTTAGCTCTCTATGGCGTTAGCTCTCTATAGTGTTAGCTCTCTATGGCGTTAGCTCTCTATAGTGTTAGCTCTCTTTGGTGTTAGCTCTCTATGGCATTAGCTCCCTGTAGTGTTAGCTCTCTGTAGTGTTATCTCTCTATGGTGTTAGCTCTCTGTAGTGTTAGCTCTCTATGGTGTTAGCTCTCTGTGGTGTTAGCTCTCTATGGCGTTAGCTCTCTATAGTGTTAGCTCTCTATGGCGTTAGCTCTCTATAGTGTTAGCTCTCTTTGGTGTTAGCTCTCTATGGCGTTAGCTCTCTGTGGTGTTAGCTCTCTGTGGTGTTAGCTCTCTGTGGTGTTAGCTCTCTGTGGTGTTAGCCCTCTGTGGCTTTAGCCTGATTATTTTATGTATCTACTTAGTCCTAGAGGCCGAGCTAAGTGAGAAGCTGCATTGCACGCCCCCCCCCCACCCCTCCAACCAAAACACATCTCAAGAGCCCGATTCAATTCACCCCCCTTCTTGCCAAAGTGTGCACCCCCTCACCTGCCATCAAGGATTTAAAGGCATTGGGTTTGTGGACGGAGTGTTTACATACTCCACCAATCCAATTCCACCAATCTGAATGGGGCTTCTGGGACAGTGTGAGTTCCTGCTTCCATTGGGTCTCTTTATCTACATCAGTGTGTTAATTAATAAGTTCAAAAACCCACTGAGACATGACAGTCACTGCAGACAGCAGAGTGGAGCAGACAGCAGTGTGTGTGTTTGTGTGTGTGTTTGCGTGTGTATGTGTGTAACCTGCCAGTCTGTGTTAGCCTGGACTGATCCTCCATTAGCCAGAGACAGCAGTTTCCTTAATGCAGACAACACACTCACAAAGCCTGTCAACCACATGGACACACACACACACACACACACACACACACACACACACACACACACACACACAAACAGGAAAAACACACTTCCCATCCACAACTCAGAATGCAACTTAACATTGAAAATAAATTATTAGTTCACCGTTTTATGTGTATGTCTATAAAATAAAAACAACTTTCAACTTCAACATATTCACCCCTCCAACAAACATAAATCAATAAAGTGTTGAAAGAAGACTATAACATCATGAGATTTGTTATAATTGACAAATGAATCACAATCAGAAAGATGAAACAAAACACTTAAAAGCAGTCCTCTGAATTAGAACGTAATGCAATGACACAATGACACCCACTGACCTGACCCTGTGAGAGAGGAATGGAAAGAGACATGGAGGAGGAAGAAAGAGGGAGTGAGAGGGGATAGAGAGGGGGATGGAAAGAGGGAGTGAGGGAGTAGGGAGAGAGAGATGTAGAGAGAGGGGGATGGAGAGAGGGAGTGAGGGAGTATGGAGAGAGAGATGTAGAGAGAGGGGGATAGAGAGAGGGAGTGAGGGAGTAGGGGGAGAGATGTAGAGAGAGGGGGATGGAGAGAGGGGAGTGATGTAGATGGAGGAGGTAAAGATAGGGGAAAGGAGGGGAGAGAGACAGTTAGAGGGGGATGAAGAGAAGGAGTGAGAGAGATGGGAGAGAGAAAAGTGTAGAGAGAGGGGGAAGGAGAGAGGGAGATGGAGGAGGTAGAGAAGTGGTTGTGACAGGGGTGTCGGGGTGGGGTGCTCTTGGAGTGGCTGTCTAACAAGGTGCTGAGCACAGAGAGCCCTGGGAACTCGACGCTCTCTTACCCCCCAAGATTAGACAGCACCTCTCAGCCACAGCATGCCGGCTACACGCCCACAACACGCTAGCAACATGCCTAGAACATGCCTAGGCCACAGGAGCTACACTGGAATGACACGGGGGACAGGCAAATCTACCAAAACATGTCCGTCTGCATGTCAACCCTCATGTCTGTCATTGTCTCTCTCTCGCTCTCTCTCTCCATTTCTCCATCTGTAACTCATGTCTGTCCCCCTCTTTCTTCCAATCGTTGAATCCTCTCTCTCTCTCCATCTGTCTAAGGCCTTCCTCCCACCTAAACATCTCTTCATGTCAGAACAAATTGGCCTAGTCTCACATCTCTCTCAGCCTGTCTGTCCCCATTCAACCGGAGAGAGGGAGGGAGGCGAGGGGAGGAGAGGAGGGGGAGAGAGGAACAACAAGATACAAGACAGGAAGGAGGAAAAGAGAAAGAGAAAGAGAGAAAGGAAAAAGTGGGATACAGATGTGGGTAAAGGGCAGAAAACAAGATAGAAAATGAATATGATACGGAGAGAGAGACAGATGGAGTGTAGGAGGAGGGAGGAGGGGATGTCGAGGAGGGGTCTGCTCCAGTTGAGACAGAGAGTTGTGGTTTGAGAGAAAATAGGATTCGACCATAAGGCTTTATAGCAGAGACCATCTTCTCTCTCCATCAGGCCTTAAAGCAGAGACCATCTTCTCTCTCCATCAGGCCTTAAAGCAGAGAGTATCTTCTCTCTCCATCAGGCCTTAAAGCAGAGACCATCTTCTCTCTCCATCAGGCCTTAAAGCAGAGAGTATGTTCTCTCTCCATCAGGCCTTAAAGCAGAGAGTATCTTCTCTCTCCATCAGGCCTTAAAGCAGAGAGTATCTTCTCTCTCCATCAGGCCTTAAAGCAGAGAGTATGTTCTCTCTCCATCAGGCCTTAAAGCAGAGAGTATCTTCTCTCTCCATCAGGCCTTAAAGCAGAGAGTATCTTCTCTCTCCATCAGGCCTTAAAGCAGAGAGTATCTTCTCTCTCCATCAGGCCTTAAAGCAGAGAGTATCTTCTCTCTCCATCAGGCCTCTTTTCTTGATCTTTTGTTTACAGATTTTCTATTTTCGTTTTACCCCTTTCTTTCCCATCTCTCCACCTCAACGTCTCTCTCCCCCACTCTCTCCCTAAACGTCTCTCTCCCCCACTCTCTCCCCTCTACGTTTCTCTCCCCCACTCTCTCCCTAAACGTCTCTCTCCCCCACTCTCTCCCTAAATGTCTCTCTCTCCCCCACTCTCTCCCTCTACGTTTCTCTCCCCTACTCTCTCCCTAAACGTGTCTCTCCCCCACTCTCTCCCTCTACGTTTCTCTCCCCCACTCTCTCCCTCTACGTCTCTCTCCCCCACTCTCTCCCTCTCTGTCTCTCTCCCCGACTCTCTCCCTCTACGTCTCTCTCCCCCACTCTCTCCCTCTACATCTCTCTCCTCTACTCTCTCCCTCTCTCTCTCTCCCCCACTCTCTCCCTAAACGTCTCTCTCCCCCACTCTCTCCCTCCACGTCTCTCTCCCCCATTCTCTCTCTCTCTGTCTCTCTCCCCCACTCTCTCCCTAAACGTCTCTCTCCCCCACTCTCTCCCTCTACGTTTCTCTCCCCCACTCTCTCCCTAAACGTCTCTCTCCCCCACTCTCTCCCTAAATGTCTCTCTCCCCCACTCTCTCCCTCTACGTTTCTCTCCCCTACTCTCTCCCTAAACGTGTCTCTCCCCCACTCTCTCCCTCTACGTTTCTCTCCCCCACTCTCTCCCTCTACGTCTCTCTCCCCCACTCTCTCCCTCTCTGTCTCTCTCCCCGACTCTCTCCCTCTACGTCTCTCTCCCCCACTCTCTCCCTCTACATCTCTCTCCTCTACTCTCTCCCTCTCTCTCTCTCCCCCACTCTCTCCCTCTACGTCTCTCTCCCCTCTCTCTCCCTCTACATCTCTCTCCTTCACTCTCTCCCTCTACGTCTCTCTCCCCCACTCTCTCCCTAAACGTCTCTCTCCCCCACTCTCTCCCTCTACATCTCTCTCCCCCACTCTCTCCCTCAACGTTTCTCTCCCCCACTCTCTCCCCTCTCTCTCTCTCCTCCACTCTCTCCCTCTACGTCTCTCTCCCCCACTCTCTCCCTCTACGTCTCTCTACCCCCACTCTCTCCCTCTACGTCTCTCTTCCCCACTCTCTCCCTCTACGTCTCTCTCGCCCACTCTCTCCCTCTACGTCTCTCTCCCCCACTCTCTCCCTCTATATTTCTCTCCCGCGCTCTCTTCATCTCTCTTCCCCACTCTCTCCCTCTACGTCTCTCCCCCCACGTCTCTCTCCCTCACTGTCTCCCTGTACGTCTCTCTTCCCCACTCGCTCCTTCTACATCTCTCTCTCTCTCTGTGTTGTTACTGTGCATTAGTAGGGAACAGTCTGACAGGGCACCCTGCTGTCTTCAGCTCCAGGGGTCCCTGCTCAGCTCCACACGTGCATGACCTCTCTTTCCTCACTCCTCTCCTCCATTTGAAGGACTCAACTCAGAACTCTCCTTCTCTCATTTACTTTTTACTCCACCACTCTCTCTCTCTCTCATAGGCTGTAGGAAGGTTTTGGTAAGTGTGTGTATGTTTGTGTGTGCTATTGACAGGGGGAGCGTTAAGGCTAAGGCGTTGTCTGTGCGGTAATGATTCCCAGCCGAAGCTTGTGGTAGATTAAACCTCACCTCCCGGTCCTCAGTCCAGCTCACACACACACACACTGAATGACGGAGTAGCGGAGCAGTGGGAAGATCAGATAAACGGGCAAAAAAGCTTGAATCTTCTTAATCCATATTCATTCTCCTGAGCTACCTCCAGCCCTCCTATCTCACATTCAAATGAGTTGTCTTTGCTCCCTTGTTAAACACACACACACTCACTTTTTCTGCCCTAATGCACCTGTGATGGCAAATTGAGCTCTCTCTCTCTCTCTCTCTCTCTCTCTCTCTCTCTCTGTCAGAACAATGACACCTTTATCACAGCTGAAACATCTCAGTCAGAACAATGACACCTTTATCACAGCTGAAACATCTCGGTCAGAACAATGACATCTTTATCACAGCTGAAACATCTCAGTCAGAACAATGACATCTTTATCACAGCTGAAACATCTCAGTCAGAACAATGACATCTTTATCACAGCTGAAACATCTCAGGCAGAACAATGACACCTTTATCACAGCTGAAACATCTCAGTCAGAACAATGACATCTTTATCACAGCTGAAACATCTCAGTCAGAACAATGACATCTTTATCACAGCTGAAACATCTCAGTCAGAACAATGACACCTTTATCACAGCTGAAACATCTCAGTCAGAACAATGACATCTTTATCACAGCTGAAACATCTCAGTCAGAACAATGACACCTTTATCACAGCTGAAACATCTCAGTCAGAACAATGACACCTTTATCACAGCTGAAACATCTCAGTCAGAACAATGACACCTTTATCACAGCTGAAACATCTCGGTCAGAACAATGACATCTTTATCACAGCTGAAACATCTCAGGCAGAACAATGACACCTTTATCACAGCTGAAACATCTCAGTCAGAACAATGACATCTTTATCACAGCTGAAACATCTCAGTCAGAACAATGACACCTTTATCACAGCTGAAACATCTCGGTCAGAACAATGACATCTTTATCACAGCTGAAACATCTCAGTCAGAACAATGACACCTTTATCACAGCACCTCTAACTAGCAGACATAGACAAGTCCTCTATCAGTCACAGTTACAACTAAAGCATTCATATATCTAGTTTTGTCCCATGGAATAACTGTTGTGGATCTTAATGTTTTTCCTCATAATCCTGGACTATCGGACCACCATTTTATTACGTTTGCAATCGCAACAAATAATCTGCTCAGACCCTAACCAAGGAGCATCAAAAGTCGTGCTATAAATTCTCAGACAACCCAAAGATTCCTTGATACCCTTCCAGACTCCCTCCGCCTACCCAAGGACGTCAGAGTACAAAAATCAGTTAACCACCTAACTGAGGAACTCAATTTAACCTTGCGCAATACCCTAGATGCAGTCGCACCCCTAAAAACTAAAAAGATTTGTCATAAGAAACTAGCTCACTGGTATACATAAAATACCCGAGCTCTGAAGCAAGCTTCCAGAAAATTGGAACGGAAATGGCGCCACACCAAACTGGAAGTCTTCCGACTAGCTTGGAAAGACAGTACCGTGCAGTATCGAAGAGCCCTCACTGCTGCTCGATCATCCTATTTTTCCAACCTAATTGAGGAAAATAAGAACAATCCGAAATTTCTTTTTGATACTGTCGCAAAGCTAACTTAAAAGCAGCATTCCCCAAGAGCATTCCCCAAGGATGGCTTTCACTTCAGCAGCAATAAATTCATGAACTTTTTTGAGGAAAAGATCATGATCATTAGAAAGCAAATTATGGACTCTTTAAATCTGCGTATTCCTCCAAAGCTCAATTGTCCTGAGTCTGCACAACTCTGCCAGGACTTAGGATCAAGGGAGACACTCAAGTGTTTTAGTACTATATCTCTTGACACAATGATGAAAATAATCATGGCCTCTAAACCTTCAAGCTGCATACTGGACCATATTCCAACTAAACTACTGAAAGAGCTGCTTCCTGTGCTTGGCCCTCCTATGTTGAACATAATAAACGTCTCTCTATCCACCGGAAGTGTACCAAACTCACTAAAAGTGGCAGTAATAAAGCCTCTCTTGAAAAAGCCCAACCTTGACCCAGAAAATATATAAAACTATCGGCCTAAATCGAATCTCCCATTCCTCTCAAAAATGTTAGAAAAAGCTGTTGCGCAGCAACTCACTGCCTTCCTGAAGACAAACAATGTATACGAAATGCTTCAGTCTGGTTTTAGATCCCATCATAGCACTGAGACTGCACTTGTGAAGGTGGTAAATTACCTTTTAATGGTGTTAGACCAAGGCTCTGCATCTGTCCTCGTGCTCCTAGACCTTAGTGCTGCTTTTGATACCATCGATCACCACATTCTTTTGGAGAGATTGGAAACTTGTTTACTCGGACAAGTTCTGGCCTGGTTTAGATCTTATCTGTCGGAAAGTTATCAGTTTGTCTCTGTGAATGGTTTGTCCTCTGATAAATCAACTGTAAATTTCGGTGTTCCTCAAGGTTCCATTTTAGGACCACTATTGTTTTCACTATATATTTTACCTCTTGGGGATGTCATTTGAAAACATAATGTTAACTTTCACTGCTATGCGGATGACACACAGCTGTACATTTCAATGAAACATGGTGAAGTCCCAAAATTGCCCTCGCTGGAAGCCTGTGTTTCAGACTTAAGGAAGTGGATGGCTGCAAACTTTTTACTTTTAAACTCTGAAAAAACAGAGATGCTTGTTCTAGGTCCCAAGAAAGAAAGAGATCTTCTGTTGAATCTGACAATTAATCTTGATGGTTGTACAGTTGTCTCAAATAAAACTGTGAAGGACCTCAGCGTTACTCTGGACCCTGATCTCTCTTTTGACGAATGAGATTGTTCAAAGGACAGCTTTTTTCTATCTGCGTAACATTGCAAAAATCTGAGATTTTCTGTCCAAAATTGATGCAGAAAAATTTATCCGTGCTTTTGTTACTTCTAGGTTAGACTACTGCAATGCTCTACTTTCTGGCTATCTGGATAAAGCACTAAATAAACTTCAGTTAGTGCTAAATACGGCTGCTAGAATCCTGACTAGAACCCCAAAATGTGATCATATTACTCCAGTGCTAGCCTCCCTACACTGGCTTCCTGTTAAGGCAAGGGCTGATTTCAAGGTTTTACTGCTAACCTACAAAGCATTACATGGGCTTGCTCCTACCGATCTTTCCAATTTGGCCCTGCCGTACATACCTACACGTACGCTACGGTCACAAGACGCAGGCCTCCTAACTGTCCCTAGAATTTCTAAGCAAACAGCTGGAGGCAGGGCTTTCTCCTTTATAGAGCTCCATTTTTATGGATTGGTCTGTCTACCCATGTAGACAGACCAATCTTTATTGAAGACTCATCTCTTCAGTAGGTCCTATGATTGAGTGTAGTCTGGCCCAGGAGTGTGAAGGTGAACGGAAAGGCACTGGAGCAACGAACCGCCCTTGCTGTCTCTGCCTAGCCGGTTCCCCTCTCTCCACTGGGATTCTCTGCCTCTAACCTTATTACAGGGGCCGAGTCACTGGCTTACTGGTGCTCTTCCATGCCGTCCCTAGGAGGGGTGCGTCACTTGAGTGGGTTGAGTCACTGACGTGGTCTTCCTGTCTGGGTTGGCGCCCCCCCCCTTGGGTTGTGCCGTGGTCGGAGATCGTTGTAGGCTATACTCGGCCTTGTCTCAGGATGGTAAGTTGGTGATTGAAGAAATCCCTCTAGTGGTGTGGGGGCTGTGCTTTAGCAAAGTGGGTGGGGTTATGTCCTGCCTGTTTGGCCCTGTCTGGGGGTATTATCGGATGGGGCCACAGTGTCTCTTGACCCCTCCTGTCTTAGCCTCCAGTATTTATGCTGCAGTAGTTTATGTGTCGGGGGGCTTGGATCAGTCTGTTATATTTGGAGTATTTCTCCTGTCTTATCTGGTGTCCTGTGTGAATTTAAGTATGCCCTCTCTAATTCTCTCTTTCTTTCTCTCTCTCTCTCTCTCTCTCTCGGAGGACCTGAGCCCTAGGACCATGCCTCAGGACTACCTGTTATGATGACTCCTTGTTGTCCTCAGTCCACCTGGCCGTGCTGCTGCTCCAGTTTCAACTGTTCCGCCTGCGGCTATGGATCCCTGACCTGTTCACTGTGATTACTATTATTTGACCATGTTGGTCATTTATGAACATTTGAACATCTTGGCCGTGTTCTGTTATAATCTCCACCCGGCACAGCCAGATGAGGACTGGCCCTCATAGCCTGGTTCCTTTCTAGGTTTCTTCCTAGGTTTTGGCCTTTCTAGGGAGTTTTTCCTAGCCACCGTGCTTCTACACCTGCATTGCTTGCTGTTTGGGGTTTTAGGCTGGGTTTCTGTACAGCACTTTGAGATATCAGCTGTAAGAAGGGCTATATAGAAATAAATACATTTGATTTGATATACACTAGGTCTCAACTCAGTCACAAACCTCATCCAAAATATTTTTGTGTGTCTCTGTGTGTGTATCAGTGGCGGTTGATGCTGTTTAATATCAAGAAGGCTGATATTATTTTGAATGAGCATGGCCTTATTTCTATTACAGCATATTGGATGACTGTCATTCATATTGCATTTGCCCAGCTCAATGTAACATTGATAGGTTTAGGCTACTACATGATACTCAATTTTCCTTTTACCCATCATGAGGTTGCTACAATCTAGCCTACAAATGAAAATGTACAACGTAGGTGTACAGGTTGAGAGAAAATGTTGAGTAATCAAGGTGACAGATAGTGACACATTCAATACCGCCTTGGACACTCTTGCCTGCATCTAGCTGATGCAGGGTGTAATCTGTCGTCCAAACCGTTGCTGTTTCTATTAGACAAATTTAGGCATGTTTATCACCGTTTGTTTAAGAAACATTTTTCAACAGAATCGGCGGAATGAATACACCCCTGATCCTCCGCAAATGCAGTTCACTTTCATACCAGCCACATACAAACAGCATCATCACTTTGCTCATTGGATAATTTCTTCTCGCATCTAGGCACTCTCCTGCTCTCACCTTTTCCCTTCGCTTATGGACTTCAGTGCACAACAAAACAGCTGTCTGTGAACAGGCGAAAAAACCTTTCCAAGCCAAGCCTTCATACCATAATCACTAACCACTATACACAGCCTACATTGTTGTGTCAATCATGCCGTACAGTTAGTGTACAGTCAGCAAGCAGTTTAGCAGTTACACCGGCAGGCCCCGGTGGCAATAACATTTAAAAAAAAAGAAAAGCTTACCTTGACTTGGAAGGGTTCCGGTGTTTTGGATAGCCATAGCCAGCTAGCTAACATAGCATCCCTCTCTCTTTGAGCCGGGTGTATGAGTAGGCGAAACAGCTAGCCGCATTCACAAGCTAAGTAAGTGAAAGTGAAATTTAAAAAATACTATGAAATATAGCTAGCTCTCTCTCACACACACTCTCTCTTGCTTCTCCTTTATTGTTGAATAAATTCATTCATTCAAAACTGTTCAACTATTGTCTTTCTCTGTTTGAGTCAACTACTCACCACATTTTATGCTTATTCTTTGATTGGGTGGGCAGCATTTTTTTCCACTGATGCGGACTGTCCTCCCCTGAGGAGCCTCCCTGGTGTGTATGCTTGCAGGTGTGTGTCTCTTCATTGTATGTGTCTCAGTGAGGTAGGGAACAGGGTTGTATGTGTGTTTACAAACTGCTTACATGAACTCTCTAGGCTGTCACTTTGCCAATAATGCCTTAGTCGATGGGGATTTCACACCTGTCCCTCATAGAGAGTCACAACTGCTTCTTATGGAACCACAGACAAGCTGGGCACAACAGTGACTTCTGTTATACCCTAAAAACACATACTCTACACTTGTATTCAATAGACGTGATTTATGATTTATGATTTTATTATTCCATTTATTTCCTTTGATTTGGAAATTTGAAGTGTGATTTGATGTGATTTGATGATTTCAGTGATATCAATATTTAATGTGAGATTTCACGATTTGACTATTGGGATGTTGCCTTAAAAATCCTGGGTCCTGCCTAAATTGATGGGTTGGCTTGACACCATTGTACTAAGATGTTAGATTTAATGGTTCCAGAAACATAAAATAATCAAATAATACAGGTCTAGGAGCCTAGCATCTCCAACTGTCTCTGTCTCCTGCACTCCCATCTCTCTCTGTCTCTCTGTCTCTCTCTCATCTATTTCCCATCTCTACCCCATGTCTCTCTCTTTCTCTCTCCCTCTCCCATCTCTCTCTCTCTCTCCAGGTTGACGGTGTTTGCTTGTGAGGGAAAATCAAATTCTGAAAGAAGAACGCTAATACGCTTGAACACAGTTCAGCAATCTTACAACCGTGTGTGTGTGTGTGTGTGTGTGTATGTGTGTGTGTTTGTGAGTGTGTATGTGTGTGTGTGAGTGTGTGTTTGAGTGTGTATGTGTGTTCACCACATTTATGGATTATGCCATCTTCCTGTACCAAATCTTTATCAGAATTGGTAACAATCCTTCTCAAACTGTTTATACTTCAATATTTCTAGACTGAAGTGATTTCTGTCTCAGCAACCCAGAGGAAGAATATCGATATTGATCTTAAACTCATATGATCATAAATATCTGAACCCAGCAGTTGTGATTTACCCAGACAAAACAAATATTGTCTTTCGTTATACCTACACTAGGTGTACACACATTAGGAACACCTTCCTAATATTGAGTTGCACCCCCCTTTGCCCTCAGAACAGCCTCAATTCATTGGGGCATGCACTCTACAAGGAGTCAAAAGCGTTCCATAGAGATGCTGGCCCATGTTGACTCAAATTCTTACTAGAGTTGTGTCAAGTTGACTGGATGTCTCTTGGGTGGTGGACTAATCTTGATACATACGGGAAACTGTTGAGCGTAAAAAACACAGCAGCGTTGCTGTTCTTGACAAATCAAATCAAACTTTATTTGCCACATGCGCCGAATACAACAGGTATAGACTTTACCGTGAAATGCTTACCAACAAGCCCTTAACCAACAGTGCAGTACAAGAGAAAGGGCAGTGTGGAGTGTGATTGAGATTGCGTCATCTGTGGATCTGTTGAGGTAGTATGCGAATTGGAGTGGGTCTTGGGTGTCCGGGAGGATGCTGTTGATGTGAGCCATGACCAGCCTTTTAAAGCACTTCATGGCTACCGACGTGAGTGCCACGGAGCGGTAATCATTTAGGCAGGTTACCTTTACCTCCTTGGGCACAGGGACTATGGTGGTCTGCTTGAAAAATGTAGGTATTATAGACTGAAAATGTCAGTGAAGACACTTGACAGTTGGTCCGCGCATCCTTTGAGTATACGTCCTGGTAATCCGTCTGGCCCAGCGGCTTTGTGAATGGTTGACCTGTGTAAAGGTTTTGTTCACATCAGCAACCGAGAGTGTTATCACACAGTCATCCAGAACAGCTGGTGCTCTCGTGCATGCTTCAGTGTTGCTTGCCTCGAAGCGAGCATGAAAGGCATTTAGCTGGGTTTCCAGTTTTTCACGTCTGGGTATCCCTTTGTAGTCCGTAATAGTTTTCAAGCACTGCCACATCCGACGAGCGTCAGAGCCAGTGTAGTAGGATTCAATCTTAATCCTGTATTGACGCTTTACTTGTCTGATGGTTCGTCTGAGGGCATAGCAGGATTTCTTATAAGCGTCCGGATTAGTCTCCCACTCCTTGAAAGCGGCAGCTCTAGCCTTTAGCTCGATGCGGATGTTGTCTGTATTCATGGCTTCTGGTTGGGATATGTACGTACAGTCACTGTGGGGACGACGTCATCGATGCACTTATTGATGAAGCCGATGACTGAGGTGGTGTACTCCTCAATGCCATTGGATGAATCCCGGGAACATATTCCAGTCTGTGCTAGCAAAACAGTCCAGTAGTGTAGCATCCGCGTCATGTGACCACTTCCGTATTGAGCGAGTCACTGGTACTTCTTGCTTTAGTTTTTTCTTGTAAGCAGGAATCAGGAGGATAGAATTCTGGTTAGAGTTGCCAAATGGAGGGCGGGGGAGAGCTTTATCTCTGTGTGGAGTAAAGGTGGTTTCTGATTTATTTTCACCCCTTGTTGCAAATGTGACATGCCGGCAAAATTTTTGTAAAACTGATTTAAGTTTGCCTGCATTAAAGTCCCCGAAAAGTAGGAGCGCCGCTTCTGGGTTAGCATTTTCTTCTTTGCTTATGGCCTTATAGAGTCGGTTGAGAGCGGTCTTAGTACCAGCTTTGTTTTGCTGTGGTAAATAGATGGCTACGAAGAATACAGATGAGAACTCTCTTGGTAGATAGTGTGGTCTACAGCTTATCATAAGGTACTCTACCTCAGGTGAGCAATACCTCGAGACTTCTTTAATATTAGACATCACACACCAGCTGTTATTGACAAATAGACACACACCCCCACCCCTCGTCTTACCTGAGGTAGCGTCTCTGTTCTGCCGGTGCATGGAAAATCCCGCTAGCTCTATGTTGTCCGTATCTTTGTTCAGCCACGTCTCGGTGAAACATGTTACAGTTTTTAATGTCCCGTTGGTAGGATAATCTTTAATAGTTGGTCATCAATTTTATTTTCCAATGATCAAAAGGCGTGGATCTGAAAGCAGGATATCCTTCTCGTCGGACTCGTTAAAGGAAGAAGTTTCTTCCAGTCTGCATTGAGTAATCGCTTTTCTGATGTCCAGAAGTTATTTTTGGTCATAAGAGACGGTAGCAGCAACATTATGTACACAATAAGTAGAAAAATAAGTTATACAAAAAGCTAAAAAAATAATAAAGAAAATAGCACAATTGTTTGAGAGAACGTAAAACGTCAGCCATGTTCTTCAGTGCCATCCTCAAACTCAAACCGGTGTGCCTGACACCTACTACCATACCCCCCGTTCAAAGGCTTTTAAATAGTTTGTCTTTGCCATTCACCCTCTGAATGGCACACATACACAATCTGTGTCTCAATTGTCTAAAGGCTTAAAAATCCTTATTTAACCCTTTATCTACACTGATTGATGTGGATTCAACAGTTGACGTCAATAAGGGATCATAGCTTTTACCTGCGTTCACCTGGTCAGCCTATGTCATGGAAAGAGCAGGTGTTCATAATGTTTTGTACACTCAGTGTGTGTTTACTGTTCACTATTATAATATCCCTCCCTCCCTCCCTCCACCCTAACCCTAACCCTAAACCTGATTCCACAGGTTGCAGGTTTTATTCCAAACTATAGAAAGTGTTATATTATATTTTAGTTTTCAGCCTATCCCAAACCTTAACCATTCAGAGTTAATGTCTAACCTTAACCCTAACCTTCAACATTCAGAGTTAATGCCTAAACTTAACCTTAAACACTTCGGAATTTGACGTTTTCACCAAGTTTGAAATTTGACGTTTTAGAAACATGGATGAATGTCTAATTCTGAGCTGGTTGAGAGTAAAACAGAGAGGATGTGATTGGTCTATTAGTCAGAGAGGATGTGATTGGTTTATTAGTCAGAGAGGATGTGATTGGTCTATTAGACAGAGAGGGTGTGATTGGTCTATTAGTCAGAGAGGATGTGATTGGTCTATTGGTCAGAGAGGAGAAGAGATGGAAAGACATTGAGCTCCTTCTATAACTTACGGCCTCACACTATACTGGAGGGGAGCTGAGTCAATGGAAACAGTTAGATTGTATACAGTTTCACTAACCAAGCTTTCTGACTGATTCATATAATTTATTTGATAATAAAAAATAAAAAAATTCTAGAAATTCTAATGAAACCAAAGACATGACTGAACTAATTAGCAAATGTGTAAAAATAATATATAACTGATTATCTGCAGAGTAAAAAACTATAAACTAAAACTATTAATATAAGTTAATTTAAACACACAGAGACAAACAAGCTCACTCACAATAAATCCCCAGGACACCCAATCATCTCTCCCTCCCTCCACTCCTTTTGGATCTCAGCTGTAGGTCAGCTGTAGGTCTCTCACTCCCTCTCTCTCTCTCTCTCTCTCTCTCTCTCTCTCTCTCTCCCTCTCTCCCTCTTTCCCTACCTCCGCCTTGATCCAAAGTTACTCAAGCACATCTAAGCTTGAGTTAGGGCCCCAATGAGAGTGGTTACAGCAATCAGAATGTTTCACACTGTGTGATGGTCTTAAAAGGTGGTGGGATCACACACCTCCCTGCTTCTCCACTGCTCATCACCTCTTCTACTAGCATCACCATCACCATAGAAATCACAGCTACAATAACTACTGTCCCTAGATCAGGGGCAGTACTGTATGTATCAAGAGTCTCAAAGTAGGAGTGCTGATCTAGGATCAGGATCTCCTTGTCCATGTAATTTTATAAATGTGATGTAAAAGTCAAAACTGATCCTAAATCATCTGGTTTACTCTAAGAAGCTTGACACAGTCCCAAATAGAAACTGTCAATGACAAACCTGAGTACTGATATGTGTCATATGCTGTGGCTCGTGTTTTGAATACTGAGTGAATTTAGACTAGACTGTTCACTCTCTTTAATGCGGCAAAGCAGTGGTGCTATCCATTTCACCACAACGGACGGAGTAACTTTGCACCAAAGTGAATGACACAAACACACACGCAGAGTGGCGGAGCAGGGGGTAGAAATTAATTCAGCAGACTACATTATCAATCCCACCTCGCTCCCCTGCCAAAGAAATGGTCACTGAAATGTACACAGCGAAATCCTGGATGCACACACACACACACACACACACACACATCAGGAGGAAGAATGGGATGCGTATAAATATACATCAGATATGAGTCCAGAGGATAAACCTGCCTTGATACACTCCCTCCCTTCCCTGCTGCCTGATGAACGAAGGCTCTTAGCAACATTGGGGTCACATACACACAGTGGGGTTAGCAAACACACACACACACACACACACACACACACACACACACACACACACACACACACACACACACACACACACACACACACACACACACACACACACACACACACACACACACACACACACACACAAACACACTACGGGCAGCCCGGCGGGGTTATGGCGCACAAAGTCAGCCTTACATAATGTAGCGTCAGGCACCTCCATCACACACTGATCATCCAATTACAGTGCAGATCCTCCGAAATCAGCCGTTACCAGAGTGACACGCAGACAGCAGGCGGCAGCTGCAATCTCATAAGTGCTTTTAAAGGATTACAGATGTGATGGGGAAGGGAACACCTCGCCTCCTCCTCTCCTCTCCTCTCCTCTCCTCTCCTCTCCTCTCCTCTCCTCTCCTCTCCTCTCCTCTCCTCTCCTCTCCTCTCCTCTCCTCTCCTGTCCTGTCCTGCCTCCATCTCCTCCTCCTGCATCCCCTCATATCCCCTCCTGTAGAACGAGTGTCACACTCAGAGGTGTCAGAGAGATAGAGGAAGGGAGGGAGGGACAGAAGAGAGGATGGATGGAGAGGTAGAGACAGCTAGGTGGTTGTTGGTATATTCTGACATTGGAAGAAGAGCAAGAGAGGGGGAGAGAGTGGGAGTGATGGAGAGAGAAAGGGCAATGTCAATATTTTGGGGACATACCTGGTCTAAAGGCAAGTATGGGTCTCTGTTATTAGTGCTGTTTCTCTGTGGTACATGTACTGTATGCTGGTATTTAAGGGCCAGATCGGCTAAAAGACCACAACTCCAGAGCAGTGCAGTATGAGGCGCACTCAAAGCCCCTCGTATACACGCCTGTATCTGTGTGTGCATGTGTGCGTGTGAGTGCCTGCTCGTGTTTGCGTAATCAGTGTGTGTGATTAGGCCCAGACACCTGACTCCAGCGTGGTTCCCTTATCAGGACCTCTAAAAGGGCAGTCACAGAGAGTGCCTGCCTTAATATCAGAGAGAACACAGGGGCTCTATCTGTCTGTGTGCTTAAATCAACACAGTGATTAGGAACAGGCCGATAGTGACGTTACCCTGCTGCAATGCCTTATATCATATCTACTGCAAACACCACCTTTTACACATATAGACACACACACACACACACACACACACACACACACACACACACACACACACACACACACACACACACACACACACACACACACACACACACACACACACGCAGTGGTGGAGTACCCAATAGTCATACTTGAGTAAAAGTAAAGATGCCTTAATAGAAAATGACTAAAGTGAAAGTCACCCAGTAAAATTCTACTTGAGTAAAAGTCTAAAAGTATTTGGTTTAAAATATACTTAAGTATCAAAAGTAAAAGTAAAAGTCTAAATAATTTCACATTCCTTATAATAAGTTAATCAGACAGTACCATTTTCCTGTTTTTTATTTATTTATGGAGATCCATGGTGACATTCCAACACTCAGACATAATTTATGAACGAAGCATGTGTTTAGTGAGTCCACCAGAGGCAGTAGTGATGACCAGGGATTTTCTCTTGATAAGTGTGTGAATTGGACCATTTGCCTGTCCTAATAAGCATTCAAAATGTAACGAGTACTTTTGGGTGTCAGGGAAAATGTATGGAGTAAAAAATGCATTATTTTCTTTAGGAATTTAGTGAAGTAAAAGTAAAAGTTAAATATAAATAGTAAAGTACAGATACCCCCCCAAAAGTATTTTTTACTTAAGTACTTTACACCACTGCACACACACACACCTACTATCTGCAATAAATCCTTACAGAAGGCCATATTTATGTGCAATGAAAAAGGAATTTCCAGGATTTTTTAGCTGTAAATATTTGTGGATCTGCAGAACACCAAAGGAGGGGACACAGAGGGGAGTGTGTGTGAAAGCTATTCTACTGTAGCTGTAAGACCAGCATGGCCTAGGGCATGCATACACACACACACACACACACACACACACACACACACACACACACACACACACACACACACACACACACACACACACACACACACACAGTGGCCCATGTAGACTCAACTAGCTCTCACAGTCTCACGTCAAAGTTTGAAGTGTTTAAGGTTAAATTTTTTATGTCACAGTTAAGTTTAGGAAGAAAGTAACAAATCTTAAGGTTAGACATTAACTACAAATGGTTAAGGTAAGGGTTAAGGTTTGGGATTGGCTTAAAACAAGAAAACTTTCTATCGCTGGATTCGAACTTGCAGCAGAGGCCGATGCCTACTTGAAGGTAACAGCACTCACTTGTTGCCCGTAGTAGCTGGTTTCCACGTCATCTCCCAATGTCCTCAGACATGGATGGACGTCAAATACTGACTTGTATCACAGGTGACCTGGTTAGCGCAGGCTAAATGTTAGAATGACCGCAACGCTATGGTTTTTAATTAAGGTCCTATCGCCTTGAACAGAAAGATTGGGAGAGGAGGGACGACTGCACACACACACATACACACTCTCCCACACACACACTCTCCCACACACACACACACACACACACACACACACACACACACACACACACACACACACACACACACACACACATACACACACACACACACACACACACAGACACACACACACACACACACACACACAGGGTTGAGAAGCAGGTACAGTAGTGTGTGTAAGGGCATTTATGAATAACCTTACCTTGAGATGACCATAACATCCTCAATTGCATGGGAGTGTGATGATCATACACTCAAAAGACCGTAATGGACATTGAAACTAATACAGTGATAGAGCTGGATGGCAGGACACATTCCAGGTGACTACCTCATGAAGCTGGTTGAGAGAATGCCAAGAGTGTGCAAAGCTGTCATCAAGGCAAAGGCTGGCTACTTAGAAGAATCTCAAAAAGAAAATCTATTTTGATTTGATGAACACTTTTTTGGTTACTAACTGATTACAGTTGAAGTCGGAAGTTTACATTCACTTAGGTTGGAGTCAATAACCTTGAGTAGGGGGCAGTATTTTCACGTCCGGATGAAAAGCGTGCCCAAAGTAAACTGCCTGTTACTCAGGCCCAGAAGCTAGGATATGCATATAATTAGTAGATTTGGATAGAAAACACTCTGACGTTTCTAAAACTGTTAGAATAATGTCTGTGAGTATAATAGAACTGATTTGGCAGGCGAAACCCCGAGCACAATCCATCTGGGAATTTTTGGGGGGAGGTCATTGTGTTTTCCTGATTTATTAGGGCCCAGATTGCAGTTCCTATGGATTCCACTAGATGTCAACAGTCTTTAGAAATTGGTCT
This sequence comes from Salmo trutta, assembly GCF_901001165.1. Classification (NCBI taxonomy): domain Eukaryota; kingdom Metazoa; phylum Chordata; class Actinopteri; order Salmoniformes; family Salmonidae; genus Salmo; species Salmo trutta. Next base: position 28,999,442 of record NC_042989.1, read on the forward strand.
ATGTTTTTCTTTTGAGAAATGAAGAAGTAGTGCTGTTCTTTGAACGTGTCACTCTGAAGGTCTCTAGTATTTTGGTGCGCGTGAACAGGAGCGCGCTCCGTGTTATTTTTCTTTGATATTGGAAACAGATTATCCCATCTTAAATTTGATCGATTATTTACATTTGAGGATACCTGAGGTTGGATTAGGAACGTTGTTTGAAATGTTTGGACCAAGTTTACAGATAACTTATTCAATACTTTGTAGTCATGTTGGGCGAGTTGGAAATGGTGTATTTCTGAATCAAACGCGTCAAATAATTTGACATTTTGGGGATATAAAGAAGGAATTTATAGAACAAAACGACCATTCATTGTGTCACAGAGACATTTGGGATTGCAAAAAGAAGAATATCTTCAAAGGTAAGGCATTTATTATATCATTATTTCTGACTTTTGTGTCGCACCTGCCTGATTGAAAAATGATTTTCATGTGTTTGATGCGGGGCGCTGTCCTCAGATAATCGCATGGAGTGCTTTCACCGTAAAGCCTTTTTGAAATCTGACACAGCGGCTGGATTAACAAGAAGTTAAGCTTTATTTTGATGAATTACACTTGTGATTTTATAAAAGTTGAATATTGATATTTCTGAAGTTTGAATTTCGAGCTCTGCAATTTCACCGGATGTTGGCCAGGTGGGACGCCGTCCCACCTGATCACATTAAAACTCGTTTTTCAACCACTCCACAAATTTCTTGTTAATAAACAATAGTTTTGGCAAGTCGGTTAGGACATCTACCTTGTGCTTGACACAAGTAATTATTCCAACAATTGTTTGCAGACTATTTCACTTATAATTCACTGTATCACAATTCCAGTGGGTCAGAAGTTTACATACAGTGAGGGAAAAAAGTATTTGATCCCCTGCTGATTTTGTACGTTTGCCCACTGACAAAGAAATTATCAGTCTATAATTTTAATGGTAGGTTTATTTGAACAGTGAGAGACAGAATAACAACAAAAAAATCCAGAAAAACGCACGTCAAAAATGTTATAAATTGATTTGCATTTTAATGAGGGAAATAAGTATTTGACCCCTCTCAATCAGAAAGATTTCTGGCTCCCAGGTGTCTTTTATAAAGGTAACGAGCTGAGATTAGGAGCACACTCTTAAAGGGAGTGCTCCTAATCTCAGTTTGTTACCTGTATAAAAGACACCTGTCCACAGAAGCAATCAATCAATCAGATTCCAAATTCTCCACCATGGCCAAGACCAAAGAGCTGTCCAAGGATGTCAGGGACAAGATTGTAGACCTACACAAGGCTGGAATGGGCTACAAGACCATCGCCAAGCAGCTTGGTGAGAAGGTGACAACAGTTGGTGCGATTATTCGCAAATGGAAGAAACACAAAAGAACTGTCAATATCCCTCGGCCCGGGGCTCCATGCAAGATCTCACCTCGTGGAGTTGCAATGATCAAGAGCACGGCGAGGAATCAGCCCAGAACTACACAGGAGGATCTTATCAATGATCTCAAGGCAGCTGGGACCATAGTCACCAAGAAAACAATTGGTAACACATTACGCCGTGAAGGACTGAAATCCTGCAGCGCCCGCAAGGTCCCCCTGCTCAAGAAAGCACATATACATGCTCGTCTGAAGTTTGCCAATGAACATCTGAATGATTCAGAGGACAACTGGGTGAAAGTGTTGTGGTCAGATGAGACCACAACACAAGCCCCGAACAAGATGGCGTCGAGGCCTCAACGCTTTTTGAGTTAAGGCCATTTCTGGGATTAAAGGTCAAAAACAAAAATAGAGCGCTAATTTGACCGCTTCACGTCAAAGTACATGAGCCTCTGGTGTCAGGAAAAAAGAATCAGTGTCACGCCCTGACCTTAGAGATCCTTATTATTCTCTATGTTTGGTTAGGTCAGGGTGTGTTTCGGGTGGGAAAGTCTATGTTTTCTATTTCTTTGTTTTTGGCCGAGTGTGGTTCCCAATCAGAGGCAGCTGTCTATCGTTGTCTCTGATTGGGGATCATATATAAGTTGTAATTTTCCTTTTGGGTTTTGTGGGATCTTGTTTTCTGTTTAGTGTCTGTGCCTGACAGAACTGTGCGCCTTCGTTTCCGCCTTTTGGTATTTTTGTTTTAAGTGTTTTGTGAATAAAATTATCATGAACACTTTTCACGCTGCGCTTTGGTCTACTCTTCCTACCACCAACGAGAGACATTTATCTATCGTAATTTAAGAGAAATTGTACAATGTACAATTGGTGATGCTCAAAGAAATATGTTTTTTTTCTTCAAAAAAGTTACAGATCCAGTTGCGGCATGTTCAGACGAATCCGTTAATGTGAGTTTCGGAACTCTACGTGATTTCTGTGATTTTCTGTGATTTTCTGAAATAACACTCAATCATTCAACCCTCTGTAAATAAGTCAGTTCTTAACGTAAAGACTTAAAACTCAAAATTCTGTAAGAGCCTACCCCAAGGAGGATATGTGTTCACTTTCAGCTTCCTGTGTCAACCTGGAAGTGCCTTAAATTGGGGTCAAAAGGGCTGTTTCGAAGGGTTAAAAAGGTCACATCTTTCCAAAACATCATATGTGTGATTAGGCAACCCTCATGAACTATAAATTAGTCATTTCTCCCAACAGATGTCAAAGAAAAACTCACACACACACACACACACACACACACACACACACACACACACACACACACACTCACACACACACACACACACACACACATACACACACACACACACACACACACACACACACACACACACACACACACACACACACACAGCAAGGATGGAGTGACACAGTGCGGGGCTTAAAGACACACAGAGCCAGCAATGGCTTTACCATAATCTCTAGCCTGTGCCGAGTTCAACAAGATTCCCCGCTTGACTGTAGCTCGCTCGGTCTGAGCGCAGTGACCGTGAAAAAAAAGGCCCAAAATGAAGCCTGGCCCTAAATTTCAGGTGCTTTTGGGTGACAGCGGGAGAACCGCTAGGGTTAGAAGCGCAATTCGACCTCAGCAACGTTCCTGAGGTCCTCCCGATCTGTGCAAGCCTAACCTTGACCATGTGGCATTAACCCTTAACAGTGAAAACAGGGTTTTTTCATCTCACAGTTTACAATGACATCTCTCCCCATAGGAAAACATTGCCTTATCCTCTAAATTCAACCTGTAGCCTATGTGGGTTATGAATGCCTTATGAACCTGTCTTTGATGACAATTCATTCAGGCCACTATGAGGTCTACCTGTGTTGAGTCTAAGCTTCCTAGAGCAACCGGAAGTGGTTAAATTCACCCTAAAGTTGTTTTGATGTACCAAACCTGCAGTTTGCGATAATCAATGCATTCAACCCTGTGTAAATCAGTCATTTTTTAAACTAAAGACTTTAAACTCAGGATTCTGTAAAAGCCTACCCCAATGAGGATATGTGTTTACCTTTAGCTTCCTGTGCCAACCGGAAGTGCCTTAAATTGGGGTCAAAGAGGTTGTTTTGAAGGGTTAAAAAAGTCAGATCTTTCAACAACTTCAAATGTGTGATTAGGCAACCCTCATGAATTGTAAATCAGTCATTTATCCCATCATATTTCCATGGAAAACTCACACACACAGCAAGGATGGAGTGACACAGTGTGGGGCTTAGAGACACACAGAGCCTGCAATAGTTACCTTTGTTCAAACTGTCAAAGAACCGTCAGACCTAGAGCTCTGAAACTTTAGAAACCTGTTCTAGAGCTCAAGTCGATAGTGCGTGGTGAGTTATGTGGCTCTGGAAGGTTCTCAGACCTAGAAACAGCCTCGTACATTTGCAAAAACTTAAATTCATTTTGACCATTACGAAAACAACGACATTTAGAAAAGTCCCAGAGTCGCAAGACTAGGTGCACTGAAACCGCCTCAGCCCATAGAGATGGACCCTAACATTTCTGTCCGATAGCTCATTCAAGGACCCCGTAGACTTGGGATTGGGACACCGTAAACTTGGGATTCGGGGTTGCCTCAGCTAGGCCTACACATAATGTCAGAACTGGACCCACAACTAGAACGTAACTCCGTGTTTTATGTTTTTATTATGGTTTAACCTCTCTAGGGTAGGGGGCAGTATTTGCACGGCCGGATAAAAAACGTACCCGATTTAATCTGGTTATTACTACTGCCCAGAAACTAGAATATGCATATAATTGTTTGATTTGGATAGAAAACACCCTAAAGTTTCTAAAACTGTTTGAATGGTGTCTGTGAGTATAACAGAACTCATATGGCAGGCAAAAACCTGAGAAGATTCCTTACAGGAAGTGCCCTCTCTGACCATTTGTTGGCCTTCTACACTCTCTTTATTGAAAACTGAGGATCTCTGCTGTAATGTGACACTTCCTACGGCTCCCATAGGCTCTCAGAAGGTGGCAGAACGTTGAATGATGACTTTGTAGCACATTGCAGTAGCGCATTTGGATAGTGGTCGATCAGAGAACAATGAGACTGGGGGAGCCGACACCATGTTTTTATTTTTTCGTCTTTGAACTAAAACAGGGTTTCCCGGTCTGAATATTATCGCTTTTTTACGAGAAAAATCGCATAAAAATGGATTTTAAACAGCGGTTGACATGCTTCGAAGTACGGTAATGGAATATTTTGACATTTTTTTGTCACGAAACGCGTACCCTTCGGATAGTGTCTTGAACGCACGAACAGAACAGAGGATATTTGAACATAACTATGGATTATTTTGAACCAAACCAACATTTGTTATTGAAGTAGAAGTCCTGGGAGTGCATTCTGACGAAGAACAGCAAAGGTAATCCAATTTTTCTTATAGTAAATCTGAGTTTGGTGAGGGCCAAACTTGGTGGGTGTCAAAATAGCTAGCCCGTGATGGCGAGCTATCTGCTCAGAATATTGCAAAATGTGCTTTTGGCGAAAAGCTATTTTAAAATCCGACATAGCGATTGCATAAAGGAGTTCTGTATGTATAATTCTTAAAACAATTGTTATGTTTTTTGTGAACGTTTATCGTGAGTAATTTAGTAAATTCACCGGAAGTTTTCGGTGGGTATGCTAGTTCTGAACGTCACATGCTAATGTAAAAAGCTGTTTTTGATATAAATATGAACTTGATTGAACAAAACATGCATGTATTGTATAACATAATGTCCTAGGAGTGTCATCTGATGAAGATCATCAAAGGTTAGTGCTGCATTTAGCTGTGGTTTGGGTTTATGTGACATTATATGATAGCTTGAAAAATGGGTGTCTGATTATTTCTGGCTGGGTACTCTGCTGACATAATCTAATGTTTTGCTTTTGTTGTAAAGCCTTTTTGAAATCGGACAGTGTGGTTAGATTAACAAGAGTCTTGTCTTTAAAATGGTGTAAAATAGTCATACGTTTGAGAAATTGAAGTAATAGCATTTCTAAGGTATTTGAATATCGCGCCACAGGATTCCACTGGCTGTTGAGTAGGTGGGACGATTTCGTCCCACATACCCTAGAGAGGTTAAACAGAAGGCGCTGTGAATTTTGGGCCTGCTCTGAAATATGTGATAGTTGGCTTCTAAACAAGTTGGAAAAAGTGGGTGTGGTGTCAGTTTGTATCAGTTTGGTGTCAGAATGATATCTAATTTACTGATGGACGGTGACTTGCTGGGTGACTATTGTCCATTTGCAATATGTTTAAACAGTGATAGACGATCACCAAATTGATATTCTGAAATCAACACCAACGAGCGATGGAGAGGAACCAGAATCACTGCCTGGCAATCCGACTTCATCGGGGCAGTCAATTTCACATTCCTGCAGTTTTTTTGAGCATGTCAAATTTGTGATGGTAAATGCCCATTGAAACATATTGCAAATGGACAGTACATTTGCAATATGATTAAACAGTGAAAAAACACTACCAAATGGACATGATGAAATCAACACAACGAGCGATGGAGAGGAACCACTATCACTGCCCGGCCATCCCGAGTTCATCGGGCCAGTCAATTTCGCATTTCTGCAGTATTTTTGAGCATGTCAAATTCGTGATGGTAAATGCCCATTGAAACATATTGCAAATGGACAGCCGTGCACCTGGTGATTGGAATGGGTTAACTTCTTGAGGCTACCTGGGACGTTAGCGTTCCCCCCGTGGCGCACCCTATCAACAGCAGGTGCATTTCAAGAGCGGCAAATTTGAAACCAAATAAATGTACAAATTCAAATTTCTCAAACATACAACTAACTTACAGCCTTTGAAAGATAAACATCTTCTTAATCTAACCACGTTTACCGATTTCAAAAAGGTTTTACGGGGAAAGCATAAAGTTAGGTTATGTTAGGAGAGTACATTGACAATAGCGGTGTGCAATGCATTGTCGATTCAAAGACAGGCTTCACCAAAACCATACAATCAGCTAAAATTATGCACTAACCTTTTACAATCTCCATCAGATGACACTCCTAGGACATTATGTTAGACAATGCATGCATTTTTAGTTCTATCAAGTTCATATTTATATCTAAAAACAGTGTTTTACTATGGCGTTGATGTTCAGGAAATCGTTTCCCTCCAATACCGGCAGTCAAGTCATGACAACAAAATAATTAATTAATATTAGAAAACATTGCTAAAATATTATATTGTCATTCAAAGAATTATAGATTTACATCTCTTGAACGCAATGGACTTGTCAGATTTTAAATTAACCTTACTGGGAAATCACACTTTGCAATAATCTGAGCACTGCGCCAGAAAAATACGCATCGCGATACAGACTAACCGCCATGTTGGAGGAATCTAAAATCTAAAATACTATATAAATAATCCATTACCTTTGATTCTCTTCATCAGATGTAACTTCCAAAGAGTCCCAGGTCCATAACGAATGTAGTTTTGTTCAAAAAAGCTCATCATTTATGTCGAAAAACCTCCGTGTTGTAGCGCATGATCTAAGCCAGCCGGACTTCACTTCACTTCAAGAACGGAAAAAATATATTTCCGTTCGTTCAAACATGTCAAACGTTGTATCGCATAAATCATTAGGGCCTTTTTTAACCAGAACATGAATAAAATTCAAGGCGGACCATTGGGTTTTCTTTTAAAACGTTTCGGAATGAGAGTACCCACCATCAAATCGCGCGCCAGGGTGAATGATGGACCATCACGTTCCATGGCTCTTATTCGGTCAGATCTCACTGTAGAACACTCAAAACACTTTGTAAAGGCTGGGGACATCTTGTGGAAGCAATAGGAAGTGCCAGAATATACCTCACCCCCTTTGTTTTTCAATGGCATAGGCTCAAAGTCAATTCAACACATCAGGTATCCACTTCCTGTCAGAATCTGTCTCAGGGTTTTGCCTGCCAAATGAGTTCTGTTATACTCACAGACACCATTCAAACAGTTTTTGAAACTTTAGGGTGTTTTCTATCCATATATAATAAGTATATGCATATTGTAGTTACTGGGTAGGTGTAGGAGGCAGTTAAAAATGGGCACATCTTTTTCAAAAAATTCTCAATACTGCCCCCTATACCCTAACAGGTTAACAGGAGCACATTTAAAAAATGTTTTTTAATGCCTTTAGGGGGGAGCAAGGGGTCTACGGTTGGGTAGGGAGCACCCCCACCCATGCCCATCCAATAGGGGGCGCCCTTGGTCATTTTGGATGTTTTTCAAAAAATCTTTAAAAAACAACAGAGTCCCACTTCATTTGGGCTGTATAAATGCCATTTGGACATGGTTCACTGACTTTTGGGTTTGGAAACCGACTTCATATGATCGTACATGGCAAATGGACATAACACCCTGATTTGGCACTTTCAATACTTTCATATTGCATTTGGACATTTCTTTTGTCATTTGGCAATGGTTCACTGACTTTTGACTTCGACTTTTGACTTCCTATGAAATCATATTGCAAATGGACAAAACATCCTAATTTGGCACTTTCAATACTTTCATATTGCATTTGGACATTTGTTATGGCATTTGGCAATGGTTCACTGACTTTTGACTTTAACTTTTGACTTCCTATGAAATCATATTGCAAATGAACAAAACATGCCTTATGGACAAGTAAAAAGAACATGACAATAACATATGACAAAGTATGTTCATACAGTTCTTATACATGTATAATTGACATAAAAATCGAAAGAATTTTGAAAAACGGTCCAGAAAGCACTTTTTTAAGGGGGTGATAAGTTTTGGAAAAAAATTCACATTTTCAAAATTTGACCCTTGTGTCTTGACTTGATGTGCATTTGCAATATGAAAATTTACCATGGAGCGCACTCGTCATCTGTTGGATTTTTCTGTGTGACACTTGGCATTTGCCATATGACATTTGCAATATGTTTTGAATGAAACGGCGTCCATTTGAGTGGTATTGTACATCGTGTATGTTTCGTACGGTGCCAATATGATCCCATTCATTTTTGTCCATTTCAGGGGGGTATTCCCTTACTTATTTTCTTGATTCTGTCCTTGGTCTTTTCTTTACATTTTTATTTTATCTTATGCAGGGTTAATGCACTATTTGTTTTAGCGGTATCCACAAGTTTTTTTTCAAAGTTAGGGTGGAAGAGGACAGAGTTTTAGTTTCCTGGGGTTTGGAAAGTGTGGTGTGTGCAATGGCTTCTCAGCCTAGCGCGGAGGAGACATTGTCATTGCGGCATGGATTCAGGTGTGTTCCTGAGAATGAGGTTAAGGTGGAGGAGGTTCTACTCGCGGTCGGTGAACAGGTAGCAGCTGAATTTATACATTCCGCTTCCAGAATGAACAAAGCTGTGTTTGTGTTCATGAAAAAAGCAAATTGAGTTGCTTGTGGAATATTTGTAAGTGGTGTGTTGGTGCCAATTTTGCCTGTTTCTACCCCTTTGACCAGGGTGGTAGTTGCAAATTTGCCTCTGTTTATTATGGATGATCAAATCAGTAAAGAGCTGAGTCGTTTTGGTAAGTTTGCTAGCGGTTTTCGTGTACTGTTGGCAGGTTTTCAGGCAGATGCAGTTAAGCACATTGTTTTGTTAAGGAGGCAAGTGTTCATGTTGCTGAATAACAATGAGCAACAGCTAAATGTGCATTTTAAAGTGAGGCATGGGGAGGGGCACTACGCAGGGTTTGCCAGCACAGATAGTCTACGGTGTTTTGAGTGTGAGGATTTGGGGCATAAGAGCTTTGCGTGCCCACATAAAGGCCATAAACTCATTGCCCCCTGCATGTTGAGGTCAACATGCAGGGGGCAATGAGATGCAGGCAGCAGTCTAGTCATGCCAGCGATGGAGGTGTAGATAAGGCTGAGCCTAGTCAGGCTAGAGATGGTGGGGTAGCTGAGGCTGGGCCTAGTCATGCTATGGATGGTGGTGTAGATGAGGCTGGGTCTAGTCAGGTTATGGATGGAGGTGCAGATGAGGCTGGGTCTAGTCAGGTTATGCTAGTGGATAAGGAGAGTATCGTGGGGAAGTGTAAGAGACTAGGGGGGAGGTGGAGGGTGTTAAGCGGAAAAGGAAAAAGGGGAGAAGACAGAAGTTGGGAGGGGAGAGGGTAGTGTGGTCAAAGGCACCAAGGAACCTTTGCCTAGTGCTGGAGAGGGGGGGGCTGACAAGTGAGGAAGGGCAGGTGGTCAGAATGGGAGACTGAGATGATGAAGAGGAAAGTGAGTCTCAGTCTGAGGATGATGAGGATACTTTTTTTTCCAGACTCCTCCTCAATGGGTCCGGAGTTGACAACCAGTCAAGCAGATGGGTCAAAGTATACGGTGAGGGAACTGACAAGGTTCCTGAATGAGACCAAGGGGAAAAAAGTTAATCTTGAGGCTTTTTTTTCTGATCAGATAAAGTTTGTAAGATCAGTACAACATGCTATGAAAAATGAGGGGTATGGTGTCCTCTCACCAAGGAAACGGTTTAGATTGAGGAAGTGGGTCACAACAGTGCGTAAAAGTCTACCTTCAGACACTGTTTAGATGTATAGTTTCTTTCTGGCACTGGGGCTTTTTGAGCTTTGCCATTGGTCTCTTTCCTTGCTGGCTTTTCTCCCACTTCTTATGGAGACTTTTTGGGTAGGCACGCTTAATATAAATGGAGCCAGAGATGCGGGAAAGAGGAGTGTGTTGGGTAAATATGTAAAACAAAAAAAGTACAGGTGTTGTTTCTGCAGGAGATGCATAGTGATGTGGTGAATGAAATCGATTGGGGGCTCTGGTGGAAAGGGGCAAGTGTGTTGAATCATGGGACACATGTTAGTGCAGGGGTGGCAGTCCTTTTTGTACCAGGTCTGTCTGTAAAAATTTGCTCCTCAAAGGAGGTGTGTAAGGGTAGGCTACTTGTTGTAAAAGCAGAAATTAACAAAATGGGTTTTGTCTTTATAAATGTGTATGCGCCTAATACAGGGAGAGAGAGGGGGGGTTCTATTTGGGTGTCTTAGACAGGAGCTCTCACAGGTAGAGCCTGAGGAGACGCTGGTGGTCGGCGGGGACTGGAACTGTACAATGGTTTTACGAATGACAGAAGTGGGGAAGAGCCTCATTCAGAGTCAGTGGGAGTGTTAAAGGACATCATTAACCAGTTCGACCTAGTGGATGTTTGGCGAATTAAACATCCCGACACGACACTATACATGGGTGAAGGTTTTTGTGACTAGGGTGAGAGCAGCCCGACTTGATCGTTTTTACATGTCCAGGAATCAGAACAATAGGCTGTTGGGTGCTACCATTCTCCTGGTGGGTTTTTCAGATCACCACATAAGCATGGCTCGGCTGTCTATCTCACCAGGGCCTCGACATGCATCCTACTGGAAGTTTAATGTAAAGCTCTTACAAGATGCTACTTTTTGCTCAGGTTTCCAGAATTTTTGGGAAAGGTGGCAGCAAAGAGAGGAGTATGAGTCTCTGAGTCAATGGTGTGATGTGGGGAAAGTCCAAATTCGGCTTTTCTGTCAACAGTATACAGCTCTCTCATCCTTAGAGGCTAGGAGAGTATTGGGGTAACTCGAGTGTTGTACTAGTGATAAGGATGTAGAGATGGTGAGGCAAGGCAATGTAGGCCTCCAGGCTAATTTAGCTGAACTACGTAGGGACCTGGGCAGTTTTTTTCAGGTTAAAGCAAAGGGAGCACATGTGAGAGCTATGCTCAAGGAGATGGATGCTCCCAGCTCCTTCTTCTTTGGTTTGGAAAGACAGTGCTGTGAAGCCAAGGGTATGCATTGTCTACGGCTGTTTGATGGGCGGGTGACCTCTATGGTAGGGAGTGGACTGTGGAGTTTTAAACTGAGTTGTATAGAGCAGAACTGTGTGATCCTATGTGTGCTCAGGTCTTGGTTGAAGAACTCCCTAAACTCTCTCTGGCACAGACGGATGAAATGGACGTTCCTCTGTTGTCCCATGAACTGGCAGAAGCCGTAACCTTGATGTCCCCCGGCCATGCCCCGGAGGTTGATGGACTCCCAGTGGAGTTTTATAAAAAATTCTGGGGAATAATTGGACTGGACGACTTCTTTTGTGTGTTGAGTGAATGTGTCGGGTTGTAGAGTTGCCGATGAGCTCTCCTGCACAAAAAATAGGACTTGTGTGAACTTAAGAATTGGAGGCCTGTGGCATTGCTCTGTGCGGACTACAATATATTTGCCAAGGACCTCTCTAACAGACTGAAGTCCCATCTGGACTCTAGGGACCAAACATATTGTGTACCGGGATGCTCAATCACAGACAAATTGTTCTTAATCAGGGCCATGTTGGACTTGTCGAGAGGTTCTAATGTGAACTTTGGACTGGTCTCTTTAGATCAAGAGAAGGCTTTTGATAGAGTGGACCATGAGTATCTGTTTAATGTGATGTCTGTTTTTGGGTTTGGGGAAAGGTTTTTGACCTGTGTGAAGATGTTGTATGCTGGGGCGTCATGTATGATCAATGGAGGAGGGGGGCTCAGTAGGCCAGTCTGGTTGAGACGGGGCATTAGACAAGGATGCCCTCTATCGGGGCAGTTATATACACTAGCCAATTCGCTTTTTTTGGGCCTGCTATGCAGGAGAATGTAGGGAGTGTGCTGGACGGGCATGGGTGTGTTGACAGGCATAGCAGTGTCAGCATATGCAGATGACGTTTCTGTGATGTCAGGGATGGTCAGGATATGCAGGCACTATAGACTAGTGTGAAGGTGTACAAGGGAGCTTCGTCAGCTAAGGTAAACTGGGGCAAGAGCAAAGCTCTGTTATGTGGGGCATGGTGGGATAGGCCCCATCCTCTGCTTCCAGGTGGTTTGCAGTGGGGTTGTTAAGGGCTTAAAATGGTGGAGGTGTACCTGGGCTCGGAGAGGTGGGTCTGGAAGAACTGGGAGGGGCTGTCACAAGCAGTGGTGTCAATACTGGCCAGGTGAAATTGGCTCCTGTCCCAAGTGTCATAATAGAGGGAGGGTACTGATAATCAACAAACAAGGCATAAACTGTCTGTCCTCAACCTGCTCGCAGACCTGCAACGCAAGCTGGTGGAATTTTTCTGGTCGGGCCATCACTGGCTGAGGGCGGCAGTGTTGTACATGACCATCCAAGAAGGAGGACAGGGCCTGGTGGAACTGGAGAGCAGGGTGGCTAAAGGCGGTGCAGAGACTGCTATACCATACTGATTTCGGCTGGAGGGAACCAGCATGCGTGCTGCTGAGGAGAGCTGGTGGATTAGGGTTGGACCGGCAGCTGTTCCTCACGAAGCTGGAGAGGCTGAGTACAGCAGGTCTCTCAGCCTTTTACTCTGCAGTGCTGAGGGCCTGGCAGCTGCTAAGGCCCACATGAGAAGGGGGTGTGGAGCCTGAGCTGTGGGTGTGGGAGGAGCCTATCTTCCACAACCCAGCCATCACTTTGAGATCGGTTCAGTCGGCCACCCTGCAGAGGCAACTGATGGCAGCGGGTTTACTAAGGCTGGGTGACCTGCGACTTCTGGGAGAGGAGGGGTGGAAATCCCCGGAGGTCCTGGCACAACAAACAGGAATAACATCTCTTAGGCTGCTGGAGAGATGCCTGGAGGAGGTCCAGGAGGCACTGTCTGAGCCGGTAAGGGGGGTGTTTGAAAGGCCAAAGGGGGAGGGGCCACCAATTTTTCCGCCACTGCAGGTGACGGCAGAGACTGGGGACTGGCAAGGGGGTCTGAAGGACTTGTTAGATTTTAACACTCTGAGCCTGGGGGAGTTTGAGGGGGTGGGAGGTAAAGCCCTCTACAACCTCTGCATTAAGGTAAGGAACATTAGGAGCCTAACAGGAGTGAAGGCACATCAGTGGCAGGGGGTATATGGGGCGGAGAGTATGGTGGGTTTTAGATGGAGGGGCCTCTACAAACCCCCAGTACCGAAGAGGTCAGGGGACCTCCAGTGGAGGGTACTACATAGAGCCCTGGCCACTAACAGCTGGTTGGCACGGGTTGAACCGTGAATCAGGCAGGGGTGTCCTTTCTGTAAATTGAAAGAAACTGTGATTCATGTGTTTTTTGTGTGCACCAGGTTAATGCCATTAATGTCTCTGTTGGAATGTCTGTGTGAGAGGTTGTGGGTGGTTTTTACTGTTGGGATGTTTATAATGGGGCACAGGTATTCAAATAAGGAGAAGGCCAAATGTGTTTTGTTGAATTTTCTGTTTGCTCAGGCAAAGTTGGCTATTTGGCTAACAAGGAGAAACAGGGTCAAAGGTGGGGGGATAACAGACCCTTTACTGTTATTTAATGGGATGGTCTCTGCGCGCCTTAGGGTGGAATTTGAGTTCTATAAAATGATAAAAAGTGTGGAGATTTTTAAGGAGATATGGTGCGTCGGGGGGGCTGTCTGGGGAAGATGTTTTGGATATACGGTTGTAGAAGTGGTGAGGTTTTGGTTATTGTGGTGGTGTTTTGCATCGTTGGGGTAGAGGGCAAGGTGAGCATGGTACATGTATGCAGTACAGGATATATTTTGGTGTTTTATTTTAAAGGGAGGGGGTTAATGAAATATTTCATTAAAGAAATACAAAAAGTCAAAAGTCTCTCTCTCTCTCTCTCTCTCTCTCTCTCTCTCTCTCTCTCTGATCACCAGGGCTAGTTGACTGTTCACATCAGAGACAATTAGGAACATCAAACCCAGGAAATGACAATCTACTAACAAGCTCTGGGTATTCTCTCCTCCTCTCCCCCATTCTCTCTTTTATTCACCGGACTGATAGACACCCATCTTCAGGTGGGCCCTCCTTTCTTCTCGGAGAGGCAGATGTGAAAAGGAGTGTCAGGGAGGAGGAGGATAACCCCTTCTGTCTGATTCTGAATGTATTAACCTGACCTGTGCCAATTGAATGTATTAGCCTGGAGCTTTGGTGGGAACAGGGAAGCGGAGGGGGACATGCTGCTTTAGTGGTACTGATACATTAACATCTTGTTTGTATATTGTGTGTGCATTCGTACATGTTTGTGTGTGTGTGTGTGTGTGTGTGTGTGTGTGTGTGTGTGTGTGTGTGTGTGTGTGTGTGTGTGTGTGTGTGTGTGTGTGTGTGTGTGTGTGTGTGTGTGTGTGTGTGAGTATGCATGCCCATGTGTGTGTGTTGCCACAGCTCCCACCATCTCACCAGTGTCTCCCAGACTGGTTTCTCAGAGAATCTCTTGTTACAACCCATCTCAACCCAGACCCAACACTCAGACCCAACCACAGACTGGGTTTCCTGTCCCGCCACCTACACAAAATACAGCCTCAGGAAACTGATGTAAGCCAAGAGCCACAATGGAGGACACCCGAGGAGCCGGGAGTCTCAGCAGCAAGCCAAAGCCTTCTCACAAGGGAGACCTGGCTACTGACCTAGCAGGCTTTTCTTGAAATATTGACAATTTTCAATACATTATCAATATGCAGACCACTTAGGCCATTTAGGTTGACTGAGCAACAAGCTCTCTGCGCTGCTTAATGACTGGAAATTGAGTTTTTTTTTTAAGAAAAGTGATTTCCTATTCAGACTGCATGAACTATTTCTACATCATGAAATATGATAATTAATTGATTGACACAGTAACCCTGACAATACTTCAATCGAAAAAGTCATTACAATCTTGGTTATATATCTAAATAATTATGACATCCGACTATGGCACAACAATGAACATTTATTTACCACAAAATAGTAATAGAAAATTGTTTATCTTGGATAAAATAATAGTCGAGCAACTACAGCTGATCACTGTTATTTAAAGAGCCACAGCTAGTGTTTTAGGAGTCAACCTCTTAAGGATCCACCCCTTTTTTCAATTTTCACCTAAAATGACATACCCAAATCTACCTGCTGTAGCTCAGGCCCTGAAGCAAGGATATGAATATTCTTGGTACCATTTGAAAGGAAACACTTTGAAGTTTGTGGAAATGTGAAAGGAATGTAGGAGAAAATAACACATTAGATCTGGTACAAGATAATACAAAGAAAAAACAAACATTCTTTTGTATATTTTTTGTCCAATTATCTTTGAAATGCAAGAGAAAGGCCATAATGTATTATTCCAGCCCAGCTGCAATTCTGATTTTGGCCACTAGATGGCAGCAGTGTATGTGCAAAGTGTTCGACTGATCTAATCAACCATTGCATTTCTGTTCAAAATTTTGTATCAATACTGGCCAAATGAGCCTAATTTATTTATTAATAACTTTTGATGCTCAAAACTGTGCACTCTCCTCAAACAAGAGCATGGTATTCTTTCACTGTAATAGCTACTGTAAATTGGACAGTGCATTTAGATTAACAAGAATTTAAGCTTTCCACCAATATCAGATATGTCTATGTCCTGGGAAATGCTCTTGTTACTTACAACCTTGTGCTAATCCCATTAGCCTACGTTAGCTCAACAGTCCAGTGGATGGGACACTGATCCCAAAGAATACGTATACCTGAGCATAGGGAACCTAGCTATTCAAGGTTAACAATTCTAAGGAAATGCAAGCATGGCTGGAGGGGTCAAAAATGCACACATATGCATACACACACGCACACGCACACGCACATGCACACGCACACACACACACACACAAACCAGCACAAAGGAAGGGAACCCAACCAGAGCTGGAAAACAGGGGTCCAGGAATAGAGTGAATCGATGGATGGAGGGATGGATGAGAGGAGGAGGAGGTGGAGAAGGAGGGATGAGTGTTCTCTAGGGTGGAGGGGTGATAATGTTTCTGAGTGCCTCTGAGACCTGATCCTGCAACGACTAGTTTGTGAACGGACTGGTAACAGGAGAGGAGAGGAGAGAGGGACGAGAGGAGAGAGGAGGATGAGAGGAGAGGGAGGAGAGAGGAGAGGAGATAAGAGAAGAGAAGAGAGGAGAAAAGGGAAAGGAGAGATATATGTAGAGAGAGAGAGAAAAAGAGAGAGTGAGATATAGAGAGAGGGGGAGGGGAGAGGAGAGGGGAGAAGGGAAAGGAGAGGAGAAGGGAGAGGAGAGGATATGAGAGATAAGAGGGGAGTGAGGGAGGAGAGGAGAGGGGGGAGGGAGGAGAGGGGAGAGGAAAAAGAGGAGAGAGGGAGGAGAGAGGGAGGAGAGAAGAGAAGAGAAGAGGAGAGAGGGACGAGAGGAGAGGACAGATGAGAGAACCGAGGGGAAAGGGGAGAAGGGAGAGGGGAGGAGATGAGAAGGCGAGAGGACAGAGGAGAAAGGAAAGGATACGAGAGGAGAGAGGGGAGAAGGGAGGGGAGAGAGGAGGACAGAAGAGAAGAGAGGAGAGAGGGAGGAGAGGAACAAAGAGAGGGGAGAGGAGAAGAGAGAAGAGAGGAGACAGTGAGGAGATGAGAGATGAGAGATGAGAGAGGAGAAGGGAGAGGTGAGCAGAGGGGAGGGGAGATGAAAAGGGTAGAGAGGAGAGAGTGAGGAGAGGAGAGAAGGAGGAGAGAGTGAGGAGAGGAGAGAGTGAGGAGAGGAGAGAAGGAGGAGAGAGTGAGGAGAGGAGAGAGTGAGGAGAGGAGAGATGGAGGAGTGCAAAAGGAAGGGAACCCAACCAGAGCTGGAAAACAGGGGTCCAGGAATAGAGTGGATCGATGGATGGAGGGATGGATGAGAGGAGGAGGAGGTGGAGAAGGAGGGATGAGTGTTCTCTAGGGTGGAGGGGTGATAATGTTTCTGAGTGCCTCTGAGACCTGATCCTGCAACGACTAGTTTGTGAATGGACTGGTAACAGGAGAGGAGAGGAGAGAGGGACGAGAGGAGAGAGGAGAATGAGAGGAGAGAGGAGGATGAGAGGAGAGGGAGGAGAGAGGAGAGGGGGGAGAGGCGATAAGAGAAGAGAGGAGATAGGAGAGGAGATGAGACAAGGGAGAGGAGAGAAATATATATGGTAAGTCGGAAGTTTACATACACTTAGGTTGGAGTCATAAAAACTTGTTTTTCAACCACTCCACAAATTTCTTGTTAACAAACTATAGTTTTGGCAAGTCGGTTAGGACATCTGCTTTATGCATGACACAAGTAATTTTTCCAACAATTGTTTATAGACAGATTATTTCACAATTCCAGTGGGTCAGAAGTTTACCTACGCTAAATTGACTGTGCCTTTAAACAGCTTGGAAATTTCTAGAAAATTATGTCATGGCTTTAGATGCTTCTGATAGGCTAATTGACATAATTTGAGTCAATTGGAGGTGTACCTGTGGATGTATTTCAAGGCCTACGTCATGGGAAAATCAAAAGAAATCAGCCAAGACCTCAGAAAAAAGATTGTAGACCTCCACAAATCTGGTTCATGCTTGGGAGCAATTTCCAAACACCTGAAGGTACCAT
This sequence comes from Salmo trutta, assembly GCF_901001165.1. Classification (NCBI taxonomy): domain Eukaryota; kingdom Metazoa; phylum Chordata; class Actinopteri; order Salmoniformes; family Salmonidae; genus Salmo; species Salmo trutta. The sequence continues at coordinate 29,017,188 of NC_042989.1, forward strand.
GTTCATCTGTACAATCAATAGTACGCAAGTATAAACACCATACAATTACGCAGCCGTCATACCGCTCAGGAAGGAGACGCATTCTGTCTCCTAGAGATGAACGTACTTTGGTGCGAAAATCAATCCCAGAACAACAGCAAAGGACCTTGTGAAGATGCTGGAGGAAACAGGTACAAAAGTATCTATATCCACAGTAAAACGAGTCCTATATCGACGTAACCCGAAAGGCAAGGAAGAAGCCACTGCGCAAAAACCGCCATAAAAAAGCCAGACTACGGTTTGCAACTGCACATGGGGACAAAGATCGTACTTTTTGGAGAAATGTCCTCTGGTCTGATAAAACAAAACTAGAACTGTTTGGCCATAATGACCATCATTATGTTTGGAGGAAAAGGAGGGAGGCTTGCAAGCCGAAGAACACCATCCCAACCGCAAAGCACAGGGATGGCATTATCATGTTGTGAGGGTGCTTTGCTGCAGGGGGGACTGGTGCACTTCACAAAATAGATGGCATCATGAGGTAGGAAAATTATATGGATATATTGAAGCAATATCGCAAGACATCAGTCAGGAAGTTAAAGCTTGGTCGCAAATGGGTCTTCCAAATGGACAATTAACCCAAGCATACTTCCAAAGTTGTGGCAAAATGGCTTAAGGACGACAAAGTCAAGGTATTGGAGTGGCCATCAGAAAGCCCTGACCTCATTCCTATAGAACATTTGTGGGCAGAACTGAAAAAGAGTTTGCGAGCAAGGAGGCC
>NC_042989.1:29022947-29125447 GCF_901001165.1 Salmo trutta
CTCAGTTCTCTCGCAACACTCCTGACTTTTCCCACTCTTCCCCCTAACTTTGATGGATCGTTTTGCCGCGGTTGCCATGCCTCTGAGTGTGTGTGTGTGTGTGCATGCGTGCGTGCGTGTGTGTGTGTGTGCGGGTGCGTGTGCGTGCGTGTGTGCGTGTGTCTGTGTGTGTGTGTGTGTGTGTGTGTGCGTGTGTGTGTGCGTGCGTGTGTGCGTGTGTCTGTGTGCGTGTGTGTGTGTGTGTGGCTGTGAAACATGAGTAGGTTCCCCTGTCAAAGCTATTTAAGTCGGTGGGTTAAAAAGAAACCGAGCCTTAGCAACAGCAGACACTATAGGTCGGCTAGCCATCAATTAAAATAAATGTGGTTTAAAAAAACGGTAAGAGCTTTTACTATCCTAACCAAAAATGTAATGTAACTACTTTTTTAAAATCACATAAATCAAATAAAATAAAAAACTAGATGAGTGGTATAAAATAAAGAGCAATAGAAATGTATCAAACATAAGAACAAGATTCAATTCAGCAAAAATAAAAGCAAACAGTCTGAAAAGCCAAAAAGCCTTCATGACAAAGCTGTCCTAGTGTCCATAGACAGGCTTTATCCAGACTAATGCATGTCAGGGAGAATTAGCAGGAGGAAACATCTGAGAGCAGTCTGAGCAGGTGTGTCTGGGAGACTGTGTGACTAGTATCCTTCCTAAAGAGTTTAGCATGCATGCAGTCTTAGCAAATGTACCTAACGGACCTGCCGTGAGAATCGTCTGTGTTGGAATTTATGCACCTGTGTGTGTTTAGAACTAGGCTCAGTTGGTTGTTTTTTAAATGAATTTCTAATAACCTTTATTTAACTAGGAAAATCACAAATTGTTATTTACAATGACGGCCTACCCCGGCCAAACCCTAACCCGGACAACGCTGGGCCAATTGTGCGCCACCCTATGTGACTCCCAATCACAGCCGGATGTGATACAGCCTGGAATCAAACCAGGGTCTGTGATGACGCCTCTAGCACTGAGATGCAGTGCCTTAGACTGCTGCGCCACTCGGGAGCCTGTGTGTGTGTGTGTGTGTGTGTGTGTGTGTGTGTGTGTGTGTGTGTGTGTGTGTGTGTGTGTGTGTGTGTGTGTGTGTGTGTGTGTGTGTGTGTGTGTGTGTGTGTGTGTGTGTGTGTGTGTGTGTGGATTTATGGTAAGGCCTGGCGTGAATGTACCCAGTGTACACTAGGATATGTTAGTTTATTCTTAGAGAACAGTGGGGGTTCCAGGTGAGGCTAGAAACAGACAGGATCACTTAGAGCAGATTAGGATCAGAACACACGCAATGTAGAGAACCCAGCCTGGCCCATGGTCTGACCTGTCCCTCTGACCTGGCCCATGGTCTGACCTGTCCCTCTGACCTGGCCCATGGTCTGACCTGTCCCTCTGAACAGGCCCATGGTCTGACCTGTCCCTCTGACCTGGCCCATGGTCTGACCTGTCCCTCTGACCTGGCCCATGGTCTGACCTGTCCCTCTGACCTGGCCCATGGTCTGACCTGTCCCTCTGACCTGACCCATGGTCTGACCTGTCCCTCTGACCTGACCCATGGTCTGACCTGTCCCTCTGACCTGGCCCATGGTCTGACCTGTCCCTCTGACCTGGCCCATGGTCTGACCTGTCCCTCTGACGTGGCCCATGGTCTGACCTGTCCCTCTGACCTGGCCCATGGTCTGACCTGTTCCTCTGACCTGGCCCATGGTCTGACCTGTCCCTCTGACCTGGCCCATGGTCTGACCTGTCCCTCTGACCTGGCCCATGGTCTGACCTGTCCCTCTGACCTGGCCCATGGTCTGACCTGTCCCTCTGACCTGGCCCATGGTCTGACCTGTCCCTCTGAACTGATTAGTTTATCTGCTGACGCAACAAGGCCGTGTTGGGAGTCAGGTGTCTGCTGTGGACTGTGATCTGGGACAGACAGACAGACAGACAGACAGACAGACAGACAGACAGACAGACAGACAGACAGACAGACAGACAGACAGACAGACAGACAGACAGTAGCAGCAGCCTTCCTGGGACAGGGGATAGGGTTTAAAAACCCTTAGATACCATAGGAGGTCAGGGAGTTTGGAATGACGCCTTCAGCTAATACACTTCACTCCTGATCTATTGCAGTATGTGCATTGGCTTGGGACTGTTGTGAATGAATGTACAGCATGATAACTGAGAATGTGAACTGTACTGCAAATAAACAGTGAGTTTGCACTTATCAAGAGTTGACCCTTATGGAAAAATTACATTCATTTCACGTGACACGTGAAGCGTTCCAAAAGCATGTTTTCATGTGATCACATGATCTAATATGAAGTTAATGTAATAACGTGACAAAATGTAAAGCAACATGTGTTTTCATGAAACTACATGTGAAAACGTGATCGTATGAAATTTCATGTGCATGTGAATTCATGTGTTTTTTAAGGGGAGTTTTAATCAGGACTATTCATTTGATAAAAACACATCTACAATTGCAATGTCAAGAAACACAAACATTCTAATACTGTAAATATCAGTCTAGATGTGTTGAGAAATGCTAGAAGGCCTTACACTGAGTATTTCTAAACGTGTAGTCTGGTCCAGCACATTCTTGTTCCCAGGTGTCTATCTGAAGTACATGGCAGGTTGATCCAGGGCTAACCCAAACACAGGCTAACGTGGTCTACACAGACATCCATATCTATTTCCCACAGCTAGCCTAATGTCTTTCATGTGTTGGGATGGATGTACTGGAGCACTAGGAAACACCACTACAGCACAGCTTCCATTTTTACTAATGTCTTTCATGTGTTGGGATGGATGTACTGGAGCACTAGGAAACACCACTACAGCACAGCTTCCATTTTTACTAATGTCTTTCATGTGTTGGGATGGATGTACTGGAGCACTAGGAAACACCACTACAGCACAGCTTCCATTTTTACTAATGTCTTTCATGTGTTGGGATGGATGTACTGGAGCACTAGGAAACACCACTACAGCACAGCTTCCATTTTTACTAATGTCTTTCATGTGTTGGGATGGATGTACTGGAGCACTAGGAAACACCACTACAGCACAGCTTCCATTTTTACTAATGTCTTTCATGTGTTGGGATGGATGTACTGGAGCACTAGGAAACACCACTACAGCACAGCTTCCATTTTTACTAATGTCTTTCATGTGTTGGGATGGATGTACTGGAGCACTAGGAAACACCACTACAGCACAGCTTCCATTTTTACTAATGTCTTTCATGTGTTGGGATGGATGTACTGGAGCACTAGGAAACACCACTACAGCACAGCTTCCATTTTTACTAATGTCTTTCATGTGTTGGGATGGATGTACTGGAGCACTAGGAAACACCACTACAGCACAGCTTCCATTTTTACTAATGTCTTTCATGTGTTGGGATGGATGTACTGGAGCACTAGGAAACACCACTACAGCACAGCTTCCATTTTTACTAATGTCTTTCATGTGTTGGGATGGATGTACTGGAGCACTAGGAAACACCACTACAGCACAGCTTCCATTTTTACTAATGTCTTTCATGTGTTGGGATGGATGTACTGGAGCACTAGGAAACACCACTACAGCACAGCTTCCATTTTTACTCGAATAAACAGCAGCAGAGAAAAAAAGTATTCGAAAAACTAAAAACTCAACTCCCTTGGCCCTCCTTCCCTTCATCTCTCTCGCTCTATTTGAGCTGAGACGGGACGTGTGCCCGTTAGCAGCCTGCCATGTCTCTAACAGGGTTAGGCCTATAGGACGCAACACAAAACCACCGGCTTTGAAGTCCGACCCAACATTATACAGGGTGTCACTGCGTATCACTGATAACTAATACTCTAGGTCTTAATTTACATCTTCACCGGGTGTTTTATAGAGGAGGGTCACTGGAGAGAGAGAGGCTGGCGTAGTGTGTCTGAATGGCTGGCTGGCTGACTGGCTGAATGGCTGGCTGGCTGGCGTTGTATACCGTCTGTAGGTAGACTGGTCTGTAGCTGCTAATCCACAAAGCAGATTATATTTATTTTGGCGGCGGCTGGTAATTCGTTAAAGTCAACAAAGGCTTTCCATTAGACCCCTGCTGTTGTCCCCAAAACAGACACTCTGTTGGTCCCAAAGCACTGAGCGATGTGAGGAGCAACACACACACACACACACACACACACACACACACACACACACACACACACACACACACACACACACACACACACGCACACACACACACACACACACACACACACACTCATGCACACAAAAAGAAAAGCACATGCGCGCACGTCTCAAACAGAGAGGGAGACCGGGGAGTTAGGGACAGAAAGAGGGGAGGGTAGAGAGAGGAAAAAGCATTCAAAAAACAAAGTGTGAGAGAGGGGAGTAGAGAGCGAGGGAGCGGGAGAGAGAAGGCAAAAGAAAAAGGGGGTGAGGAGGGTGGGGAATGCAAAGCGAGTACACTGGAGAGAGGGAGAGAGGGAGAGAGGAAGAGAAGGAAGGGGAGGGAGGGGGGGAGAGGTGTAGCCCAGACATTGGCCTTTATGTTTAGTCCTCTGTGTTTCACGCTATCCTCTCTCAGCAGTGACGGGACTCACTTAACTTCTCTGGTAATGGTGCAAGATAGTTGCTTGGCTTTGGAACATTCTCAGCACAGGAACTTGACCAAAAAAAAAAAAAATTATTGGTATTTTATTACTGTTACTGTTTATAAGAGAACATTTTCTTCAAGGTCAAACATGGTTACATTTAATTCTCAAATAGTTCAGAGAACGTTAAGAAACAATGTTCTTCTGTGTGAATTTCAGTACTTCAGCATGACGTTTTCTATAGGTTTCCTAAAGTCATGTTCTGAAATTGCTCCGAGACTGTTAAAAAAACTTTCCATAAAAACCGCAAGAAAACTTTAGGAATGTTCAAAGAACGTCCTAAGAATGTTATTTAAAAATATATACATTCCGTTCTCAGCATCAACAAAACTCTCTCTCTATGCTCTATCTTGTTAAGTGTGTTCAGGTGTGTTGGCCTCACTAATTGATCTTAATGAGTGCTTAGTTCCTTTGAAATGGGGTCTGTTTGAGTAGATTGAAATGAACAGCTTTGTATATATAAAAAAACATGGCATGCTAGCTCTATCCTATCTGTCGTTGGAGTTTAAACAAAAGTTTACCCAAAATAAACTAGCAGTGAAATGTTCTGTGTAGGTTTTAATAAACCTCCATGGAGACTTTCAAGGAACCAGAGTAAAATGTTCTCAGAACCTCCCTGCAACCTAAAAATAAATGTTCTCAGAACAGGCAGAATTTTCACTTCCATTCTCAGAACGTAACAAACGTTCAGTTTTACTGGTCAGGAAATGGATGGCTTAGATCCCAGAACCAAATGGGAAACCAAAAGCGTATGTTCCCACAACTTCCTAGGGACCAAATGTGCTAGCTGGTTATTCTCCACCTCAGGCAACAGGAAATGGAGTTCCCTCCCCTCCACCTTAAGAAGCACTAGCAACCTTAAATCCTTCTCCATGGAGGTCAAAACATGGATGAAGGTGCATCAACCCTGCACACATTTACTGATTCTTAATGCACTCAACTCGCAATGTGTTTTATGTTTTATGATGTGTCCTGTATTTAATGTTTTTTTTTGTGTGTTTTAAGTTTCCTGTATTTGTTTTAATCTATTATATCCTACTATACTACTGCAGGGATGTGTATTTATCTATGCTTATGTATTTAGAATATTTAGCTAGGGACTTCGAATAAAAATTATCTGTGTTGAGCAAACTCTGCTGCAAACATCCTATTTCACTATCTGAAATGTATGTTTTCAATTGCACATGGTCCCTTTAAATAAACTAATCGTACCAATGTGTTTCAATACATCCATTTCAATGAAAAAAAAAACATGCATGTGTCAACTATGTGAAAAATGGATAGGTAGAATCAGGGGAACATTTCCAGATCAGGAATACTGTACATTTAGAAAGTAAAAAGCTGCTATCTGATGCATCAGCACATGTAGCTGCTGTATGTCTCTTAGAGTGAGGATGGTATCAGAGTGTTTCTGAGTCTCTCTTAGAGTGAGGATGGTATCAGAGTGTTTCTGAGTGTCTCTCAGAGTGAGGATGGTATCAGAGTGTTTCTGAGTGTCTCTGAGAGTGATGATGGTATCAGAGTGTTTCTGAGTGTCTCTCAGAGTGATGATGGTATCAGAGTGTTTCTGAGTGTCTCTGAGAGTGAGGATGGTATCAGAGTGTTTCTGAGTGTCTCTGAGAGTGAGGATGGTATCAGAGTGTTTCTGAGTGTCTCTCAGAGTGATGATGGTATCAGAGTGGTTCTGAGTGTCTCTCAGGGTGATGATGGTATCAGAGTGTTTCTGAGTGTTTCTCAGAGTGAGGATGGTATCAGAGTGTTTCTGAGTGTCTCAGAGTGATGATGGTATCAGAGTGTTTCTGAGTGTTTCTCAGAGTGAGGATGGTATCAGAGTGTTTCTGAGTGTCTCTCAGAGTGATGATGGTATCAGAGTGTTTCTGAGTGTCTCTCAGAGTGTCTCTCAGAGTGATGATGGTATCAGAGTGTTTCAGAGTGTCTCTCAGAGTGAAGATGGTATCAGAGTGTTTCTGAGTGTCTCTCAGAGTGAGGATGGTATCAGAGTGTTTCTGAGTGTCTCAGAGTGATGATGGTATCAGAGTGTTTCTGAGTGTCTCAGAGTGATGATGGTATCAGAGTGTCTCAGTGTCTCAGAGTGATGATGGTATCAGAGTGTTTCTGAGTGTCTCAGAGTGATGATGGTATCAGAGTGTTTCTGAGTGTCTCTCAGAGTGGTATTAGTGTGTCAGCATACAGCAGTGTTGCTCTGGAGCTCCCCTATGCCTGGTTAAATACACCTCCAGAACTCCAGAGAGAGAGAGAGAGAGAGAGAGAGAGAGAGAGAGACCTGTCTATCCTTCAGCACCGTGGCAAGGGACATGACTAGAGTTGGTGTGGTAGGGAGTTAAAGAGAGGTGTGTGTGGGAGGAATTGGATGTGAATTAGGTGGGAGAACTGGAGAGGGATGTATGGGCTTGACTTGAGAGAGAGAGATGGGTGTATATGTGTGTATGTGTGTTGAGAGGGGGCACTAATTGGAAGCTAGGGTCAGAGGGTTGAGACCCTGAGAAATGCAGGTTGACAGGACTCTCTGAATGTCTCAATCTCTCCTCTCACATTATCCCTCTCCTCCCCATCCCTTCATGCCCGATCATTTCATTCACTCCTCCCTTTCCCCATCTTCGCTTTCCTCTCGTCCTCTCTCTGCTGTCCATCTCATCATTCCATTAGAGTTTATGAGGTCTCCACACCACATCTATTCACCATAGTAACCTGACCACACACTACTACTTTTAGTGGTGTGAGGTTCAGTTTCCCTGTCAGAAACATTTAATGCAGAAGCCACATCCAAAAGTGTGTTTGTGAGAGAGGGAGAGGGATAGAGAGAGAGAGAGAGAGAGAGAGAGAGAGAGAGAGAGAGAGAGAGAGAGAGAGAGAGAGAGAGAGGGAGAGAGGGAGAGCACTTAAACCCTGGTAAGAAAGGTGAGTATCTAATGTGGCAGAGAAAATACCCTCCACTGTACAGACAGAAAAACATGTCTCTTTTAATTAACCCTGAAGAATTTCTCTCTCTGTGTTCACTTCTAACCCTGAAGAATCTCTCTCTCTGTGTTCACTTCTAACCCTGAAGAATCTCTCTCTCTGTGTTCACTTCTAACCATGAAGAATCTTTCTCTCTGTGTTCACTTCTAACCCTGAAGAATCTATCTCTCTGTGTTCACTTCTAACCCTGAATAATCTATCTCTCTGTGTTCACTTCTAACTCTGAATAATCTCTCTCTGTGTTCACTTCTAACCCTGAAGAATCTCTCTCTCTATGTTCACTTCTAACCCTGAAGAATCTATCTCTCTGTGTTCACTTCTAACCCTGAAGAATCTCTCTCTCTGTGTTCACTTCTAACCCTGAAGAATCTATCTATCTGTGTTCACTTCTAACCCTGGAGAATCTATCTCTCTGTGTTCACTTCTAACCCTGAAGAATCTCTCTGTGTTCACTTCTAATCCCGAAGAATATCCATATTTACTCAAGCCAGTGAATATTTTGAGATTTAGGCCAAGTCTGCTCCCTGAACAGTGCATGTGTGTGTGTGTGCGTCTCTTTCTGTGTGTGTTTGTGTGTTTGTGTGTGTGTGTGTGTGTACATGTGTGTGTGAGAGAGGTTGCACACCACCTGTGTGTATGTATTTGTGTGTGCGTGTATGTGTGTGTGTGTGCGCGCACGCGCGTACGTGTGTGTGTGTGTGTGTGTGTGTGTGTGTGTGTGTGTGTGTGTGTGTGTGTGTGTGTGTGCGTGCATGTGCGTGCTGGCGTGTGTGTGATTTGGTCCTACTCTGAGCAGTGAGGAACATCTATTATTTAGAGGAGGTAACCTGAAGCTTCCTCTGCTCAGAGAAATCTGCTGCCTCTCCCGTGAGAGAATAGAGAATGAATTAGGGAGAATGTATTAGTGTGTGTGTTGAGTAAAAGACACATTCCTGTGCTGTATGCCTGGCATGGCTCATCTCAGCTCATCTCAAAGGCCCAAAGCATGCATTCTCAAACATACAAACACACGCACACACAAACACACGCACACACACACAAACACACACACACACAAACACACACACACACAGATCCTGAGAATCAGAGGTCCCTGTAAAAGCGCATCAATAAAACAGGAAGTCTTTATATGTGCGTTTCCTCTCAATGTATCCATTTGTTTACATTCACACTGGGATGTTTGTGTGTGTGCAATATGCAGGGGGTACCGGTACCGAGGCAATGTGTGGGAGTACAGGTTAGTCGAGGTATTTTTTACATGTAGGTAGGGATAAAATGACTAGGCATAGATAATAAAGAGCGAGTAGCAGCAGTGTAAAAACAAAGGAGAGTGGGGGGGAGGGGGGGTGTCAATGTAAATAGTCCGGGTGGCCATTTGATTAATTGTTCAGCAGTCTTATGGCTTGGTGATAGAAGCTCTTAAGGAGCCTTTGTCTTGCTGACGATGTTGTCGTCAAATGTAATGATTGTGTTGGAGTTATGCATGGCCACGCAGTCGTGGGTGAACAGGGAGTACAGGAGGGGACATAACACTCACCCCTGAGGGGCCCCCGTGTTGAGGGTCAGCGTGGCAGATGTGTTGTTGCCTACCCTCCCCACCTGGGAGCAGCTCATCAGGAAGTCCAGGATCCAGTTGCAGAGGGAGGTGTTTAATCCCAGGGTTCTTGGCTTAGTGATGAGTTTGGAGGGCATTATGCTGTTGGACGCTGAGCTACAGTCAATGAACAAAATTCTCACTTATGTGTTCCTTTTGTCCAGATGGGAAAGGGAAGTTTGAAGTTCAAAAGAGATTCCGTCATATGTGGATCTGTTGGGGCGGTATGCGAGTTGGAGAGGGTCCAGTGTGTCTGGGATGATGGTGTTGATGTGAGCCATGACCAGCCTTTCAAAGCATTTCATGGCTACAGACGTGTCCTATAGGGCCATAGCCATTTAGACAGGTTACCTTGGTGTTCTTGAGCACAGGGACTATGATGGTCTGCTTGAAACAGGGAGAGGTTGAAAATGTCAGTGAGGACACATGCCAGCTGGTCAGTGCATGCTCTAAGTACGCATCCTGGTAATCTGTCTGGCCCTGCAGCCTTGTGAATATTAACCTGTTTAACTTCTCTAGGCTTGGGGCGCTATTTTCACATCCGGATGAAAAGTGTGCCCAAAGTAAACTGCCTGCTACTCAGGCCCGGAAGCTAGGATATGCATGTAAAAGGTAGACCACTCTAAAGTTTCTAAAACTGTTTGAATAATGTCTGTGAGTATAACAGAACTGATTTGGCAGGCGAAACAATCCATCCAGGGATTTTTTTTTTTTTAGGTCAATCTGTTTTCCATTGGTTTTCTATGATAAGCAAGTTTTAATAGAAATATGCTTGCAGTTCCTATAGCGTCTACTAGATGTTAAAAAATACCTAAAGTTGTATTAGGAAAGTTGTTTGAAATGTTTGGATCAAGATTACAGGTAACTTATATGATATTTTGTAGTCATATTGCGCAAGTTGGAACCGTTTTTTTTTTTTATCAAACTCGCCAAATTAATGGACATTTTGGAGCTGTAACGACGGAATTAATCGAACAAAAGGACCATTTGTGATGTATATGGGACATATTGGAGTGCCAACAGAATAAGTTTTTCAAAGGTAAGGCGTGAATTAAATCCTTATTTCTGACTTTTGTGTCGCCACTGGGTTGAAATCTGATTTTCATGTGTTGGTATGCTGGGCGCTGTCCTCAGATTATCGCATGGTTTGCTTTCGCCGTAAAGACTTTTTAAAATCTGACACGGTGGCTAGATTAACAAGAAGTTCAGCTTTAATTTGGTGTATTGCACTTGTGAATGTATGAAAGTTAAATATTTTTAATAAAACATTTATTTAACCTGTTAGGGTATAGGTGGCAGTATTGAGACTTTTTTGAAAAAAGATGTGCCCATTTTTAAATGCCTCCTACACCTACCCAGTAACTACAATATGCATATACTTATTATATATGGATAGAAAACACCCTAAAGTTTCAAAAACTGTTTGAATGGTGTCTGTGAGTATAACAGAACTCATTTGGCAGGCAAAACCCTGAGACAGATTCTGACAGGAAGTGGATACCTGATGTGTTGAATTGACTTTGAGCCTATGCCATTGAAAAACAAAGGGGGTTAGGAATATTCTGGCACTTCCTATTGCTTCCACAAGATGTCCCCAGCCTTTACAAAGTGTTTTGAGTGTTCTACAGTGAGATCTGACCGAATAAGAGCCATGGAACGTGATGGTCCATCATTCACCCTGGCGCGCGATTTGATGGTGGGTACTCTCATTCCGAAACGTTTTAAAAGAAAACCCAATGGTCCGCCTTGAATTTTATTCATGTTCTGGTTAAAAAAGGCCCTAATGATTTATGCGATACAACGTTTGACATGTTTGAACGAACGGAAATATATTTTTTCCGTTCTTGAAGTGAAGTGAAGTCCGGCTGGCTTAGATCATGCGCTACAACACGGAGGTTTTTCGACATAAATGATGAGCTTTTTTGAACAAAAATACATTCGTTATGGACCTGGGACTCTTTGGAAGTGACATCTGATGAAGAGAATCAAAGGTAATGGATTATTTATATAGTATTTTAGATTTTAGATTCCTCCAACATGGCGGTTAGTCTGTATCGCGATGCGTATTTTTCTGGCGCAGTGCTCAGATTATTGCAAAGTGTGATTTCCCAGTAAGGTTAATTTAAAATCTGACAAGTCCATTGCGTTCAAGAGATGTAAATCTATAATTCTTTGAATGACAATATAATATTTTAGCAATGTTTTCTAATATTAATTAATTATTTTGTCGTCATGACTTGACTGCCGGTATTGGAGGGAAACGATTTCCTGAACATCAACGCCATAGTAAAACACTGTTTTTAGATATAAATATGAACTTGATAGAACTAAAAATGCATGCATTGTCTAACAAAATGTCCTAGGAGTGTCATCTGATGGAGATTGTAAAAGGTTAGTGCATAATTTTAGCTGATTGTATGGTTTTGGTGACGCATGTCTTTGAATCGACAATGCATTGCACACAGCTATTGTCAATGTACTCTCCTAACATAACCTAACTTTATGCTTTCCCCGTAAAACCTTTTTGAAATCGGTAAACGTGGTTAGATTAAGAAGATGTTTATCTTTCAAAGGCTGTAAGTTAGTTGTATGTTTGAGAAATTTGAATTTGTACATTTATTTGGTTTCAAATTTGCCGCTCTTGAAATGCACCTGCTGTTGATAGGGTGCGCCACAGGTGGCACGCTAACGTCCCAGGTAGCCTCAAGAAGTTAAGGCGCTCTGCCATTTCACCGGATGTTGTCAAATCGACCCTGTTAACTGGATTTGAGCCCAAAGAAGTTAAAGGTCTTACTCACATTGGCTATGGAGAGCATGATCACACAGTCTTCCAGAACAGCTGGTGAGCTCATGCATGGTTCAGTGTTGCTAGCCTCGAAGCGAGCATAGAAGGTATTAATTTAGCTCATATGATAGGCTCGTGTCATTGGACAGCTCATGGCTGGGTTTCCCTTTGTAATCTGGGATAGTTTGCAAGCCCTGCCTCTATCTGACGGGCGTCAAAGCCATGGAAGTAGGATTCGATATTGGTCCTGTGTTGACGTTTTGCCTGTTTGATTTTTCAACTGAGGGCTGTAGCGGGATTTCTTATACAGTAAGCATCCAGATTGGTGTCTGCTCCTTGAAATAGGCAGCTCTAGCCTTTAGCTCAGTGTGGATGTTGCCTGTAATCAATGGCTTCTGGTAGGGAGGGATATGTACATACGGTCAGTGTGGGGACAACGTCGTCGATGCACTAATTAATGAAGCCGGTGGCTGACGTGGTAAACTCCTCAATGCCATCGGATGAATCATGGAACATATTTCAGTCTGTGCTAGCGAAACAGTCGTGTAGCTTAGCATCTGCTTCAACGGACCACTTCAGTATTGAGCTTCTAAGCAGGAATCAGAAGGATATAGTTATTGTCAGATTTGGCAAAAATGTTAAGATCAGCTCAAAAACAAAATACACAAAATAAAACAATTGGTCAGGAGCCCGTAAAATGGCCGTTATTCTCTCCAGCGATTCCATCCGCCATTCTGTCAATTAGAATCACCTTTGGATTACAGCTGGGAGTTTTCCTAGGTAAGTCTCTAAGAGCTTTTCACATCTGGATTTTACAATATTTGCACGTTATTCTTTTTAAAATTCTTTAAGCTCTGTCAAGTTGGTTATTAATCATTGCTAGACAGCCATTTTCAAGTCTTGCCATACATTTTCAATCCGATTTAAGTAAAATCTGTAACTAGGACATTCAGGAACATTCAATGCAACTCCAGTGTATATTTGCCCTTGTGTTTTAGGTTATTGTCCTGGCCTTGTGTTTTAAGTTATTGTCCTGCTGAAAGGTGAATTCATCTCCCAGTGTCTGTTGGAAAGCAGACTGAACCAGATTTCCACTAGGATTTTGCCTGTGCTTAGCTCTATTCCCTTTCTTTTCATGCTGAAAAAACTCCCTAGTCCTTGCCAATGACAATAATTCCCATAACATGATGCAGCCACCAACATGCTTGAAAATATGAAGAGTGGTACTCAGTGACGTGTTGTGTTGGATTTGCCCCAAACATGAAGGCTTTGTATTCAGGACATAAAGTTAATTTGTTTGCCACATTCTTTGCAGTTTTACTTTAGTGCCTTATTGCCAACAGGAGGCATGTTTTGGAATATTTTTTATCCTGTACAGGCTTCCTTCTTTTCACTCTGTCAATTAGGTTAGTATTGTGGAGTAATTACAATGCTGTTGATCCATCCTCAGTTTTCTCCTATCACAGCCATTAAATTCTGTATCTTGTTTTAAAGTCACCATTGGCCTCATGGTAAAATCCCTGAGTTGTTTCCTTACTCTCTGGCAACTGAGTTAGGAAGGACACCTGTATCTGTCTAATGACTGGGTGTATTGATAAACCATCTAAAGTGTAATTAATAACTTCACCATGCTCAAAGGGATATTCAATGTCCTTTTTTTCTTTTTTTTACCCATCTACCAATAGGTGCACTTCTTTGCGAGGTATTAGAAAACCTCCCTGGTCTTTGTGGGTGAATCTGTGTTTGAAATTCACTGCTCAACTGAGGGACCTTACAGATAATTGTATATGTGGAGCAGAGAGACGAGGTAATCATTAAAAAATCATGTTAAACATTATAATTGCATGCAACTCATTATATGACTTTACAACTGAACATATTTAGTCTTGCCATAACAAATGGGTTGAATTCTTATTGACTCAAGACATTTCAGCTTTTCATTTATTTATTATTTTGCAAGAAATTCTAAAAACATACTTTCACGTTGACATTATGGGGTATTGTGTGTAGGCCAGTGACACAAAATATCAATATAACAAAATGTGGGAGAAGTCAAGGTGTGTGAATACTTTCTGAAGGCACTGTATATGTGTGTTGTGTTGTCGTGTGGTGTGTTGTGTAGTTGCAGTGGTCTTGAAGGAAATAGAACACATGTCTAAACCAGCAGTAGATATGCATATTTAATAGACCTCTCTTGATAGATAATCCACTTAAGAGACAGCCGACACACACACAGACTTGTGCATTGACCAGATGCGTGTGTGTGTGTGCGCGTGTGTGTGTGTGTGTGTGTGTGTATGTGTGTGTGTGTGTGTGTGTGCGTGTGCGTGTGTGCGTGTGCATGCGTGCGTGCGTGCGTGCATATGCATGTGTGTGTGTGTTGTCTGGGAGGTGGCTGCGGGTGAGGTATTCTCAGCATGTAATAATTATTCCACCCTCTCATCCACAGTAAAGGCATGGCCACGCAATTTACACATTAGAATCAGAGCCATGTGACACAGGGCCGGGCCATTAGTAACCCATTCAAGTGTTGCTCTGTGAGACAGCGATTTGGGACTGCACTTACATATGCCTGTGGCTTACCTCCGCACCACTAACCCTGCTAGACACTTCCTATCCCTTTTCTCTCTCTCTCTCCTACTGCCAAGTGAAAAAGAAAAATAGAGGGAGAAAAACAGAAGATAGGAAACAACAGGCGGGAAGAGAGAAAATAACTTACGGGGTAGATATGTAATTTAGGTTTATTCGTGTGAAGAATGAGAGAGAGAGTGAGAGAGTGAGAGAGAGAGAGAGAGAAGAGAGAGCAGCGGTTTGGACTCCATTTGGGAAAGAGGGGACTCCTAACTGGTGTTTTACCCTGTCTGGACCAACATATATACACAAACACACACACGCTCACAATCACGCACACACAAAACACTCACACATAGACAGAAGAGGGTAATGTTGGTGATCACAGCCCCTCCACAGCTCTAGATGAAGCCAGTTGGGTAAAAAGGTAGCATTGTGTCGTGTGGCATGTCAGTAAGTGTCTTTATCTACCCTACTGGGGGTCTCTGAACAGCAAACACACAGCGTCACTGTTAGAAATGATACCTCAATACAGCCCCCTCTGAAGTGTTGGTACCCCAATGTACCCAAGGTAACCAATCCAACAGCACCTTGCTTACTAATTCATTCTCAGGCGTTCACCTACACTCTTAAAAAAAGGTGCTATCTAGAACCTTAAAGGGTTCTTCGGCTGTCCCCATTGGAGAACCCTTTGAAGAACCAATTTCTGTTCCAGGTAGAACCATTTTGGATCCAGGTAGAACCCTTTTGTGTTCCATGTAGAACCCTTTCCACAGGTTCTACATGGAACCAAAAAGGGTTCTACCTGGAACCAAAAAGGGTTCTCCAATGGGGACAGCTGAACTCTTTTTTCTAAGAGTGTAGGTCCTTCCTCCCTCCTGTAGGACTATTATAGCCTCTAAAGGCCTCTGTGCGCGCGTGTGTGTGTGTGTGTGTGTGTGTGTGTGTGTGTGTGTGTGTGTGTGTGTGTGTGTGTGTGTGTGTGTGTGTGTGTGTGTGTGTGTGTGTGTGTGTGTGTGTGATTGTCTTAGCTGCATGCGGTGAGCTGTGAATGTGTGAGTGTGTGAATACAATGTGCTGACTAAGAGGCTGTCCAGAACCAGAACAGCAGCTTATCCAGCCGTGACGTCTGGACGCAGGCTAACTATCAGGCAGAGAAACCGAACAGCTCCACCATTATAGGGGGTGAATGGTAGACTGCACCAGGCTCCTTCTATTGGAAGAGATACATTTACTGTGTGATAAGCAGAAACCCTCTTCTGGGAGGAACAGACAAAACAGGAGAGTAGACGAGGTTGGGGAAAAAGGGGAGAGAGGACCTGAAGCACTCTGTCAAAAGTACACACACACACACACGTCACACATATCACACGCACACACACACACACATACACATTAATGTGCACACACACACTCACACGTTCATAAACGCAGGCATGGAATTGGTGAAATGGTATCAAATACATCATGGTTTCCATGTGTGTTTGATAGGAGGACCTGAACCCTAGGACCATGCCTCCAGTCTACCTGGCCTGATGACTCCTTGTTGTCCCCAGTCCACCTGGCCGTGCTGCTGCTCCAGTTTCAACTGTTCTGCCTGCGGCTATGGAACCCTGACCTATTCACCGGACGTGCTACCTGTCCCAGACCTGCTGTTTTCAACTCTCTAGAGACAGCAGGAGCGGTAGAGATACTCTGAATGATCGGCTATGAAAAGCCAACTGACACTTACTCCTGAGGTGCTGACCTGTTGCACCCTCGACAACCACTGTGATTATTATTATTTGACCCTGCTGGTCATCTATAAACATTTGAACATCTTGGCCGTGTTCTGTTATTATCTCCACCCGGCACAGCCAGAAGAGGACTGGCCACCCCTCATAGCCTGGTTCCTCTCTAGGTTTCTTCCTAGGTTCTGGCCTTTCTAGGGAGTTTTTCCTAGCCACCGTGCTTCTACACCTGCATTGCTTGATGTTTGGGGTTTTAGGATGGGTTTCTGTACAGCACTTTGAGACATCAGCTGATGTAAGAAGGGCTTTATAAATACATTTGATTTGATGCCATTCCATTTGCTCCGTTCCAGACATTATTATGAGCCGTCACCCCTCAGCAGCCTCCACTGATTGGACTTCTCCAGCTGTGTTCCTCACTCTTCTATGATCCACTGTCTAGCTACAGATAACTGTCATCGCCAATTGTGAAAGGGAGAAGTAAAGTGATGAAGTAGTCCAAAACAGGTCTCAAGCACAGGGATGGGACTTGCACCAACCAAGGACTACCCTTTCACCACAGACCCCCTTTTACTCTACTCCTCTGCCCCTACCCGACTTCTCCTCTCTCACTCTTTCCCTCTCCTTTGGTCTACTCTCCATACAGATTGCCATACGCTTATTGACTGACTTTGTTTTAGCATAAGTAAACATACAGTAACAGGTTAATATACAGTGACAGGTTAACAGGTTAATATACAGTAAGAGGTTACTGTATATGATGTTGGTCTACAGTGCTAACTGTCATTATTCCAAACTGCTAACATCCACCAACACAGATCATCCCCTTAGTGAGTCTGTCTCAGTCATAACAGATGAACGAGCAGGAACGAGCAGGAACGAGCAGGAACGAGCAGGAACGAGCAGGAACGGAGAGAGAGAGAGAGAGAGAGAGAGAGAGAGAGAGAGAGGGAGAGAGAGAGAGAGAGAGAGAGAGAGAGAGAGAGAGCAGTGGCATCCAGACAGCTTCTGACTGGGAGAGAAATGTCCTTTTTCTTTGAGTCGTTTGAGAAAAACCTGTTCTCATTTAAGTGGATCGACAGAGCACCCTTAAACGACATCGACTTCAAGTCAATAGAACAAGACAGGCGTCAATGGTCCTTTCTGACGGATTACCCAGATTTACACACTCATTACCTACCGTCTTGGTCAGGCTATGGTCTGACCACTGAGACGGCTGAGAGAGATAGATTCACTTCAAGGGTTGAGCAGTAGTTACACTTAAGAGTCTGTAAATGGGAAGGGGTAGATGGAAATCTATGTCTGTCTCTACTGTAGCCTGCTTCCATGGAAGTATTTCTAAGAGGTCTGCTAGGAGGTCGGGACCTTTATGGCACAGGATGTATAGGGTTAATAATGTCCCTTGAGCAGAGAGTCAATGGTTCAAGCTTTGTTGAGACTATTTTCTCTCATAACCAAAACAAACTACATTTGAGTGGTACTGTATTATTCTGTAAGTACAACACTGTTGTGACTTCATGATCTTCTCCAAGTAAAATGTTGCAACTCACTGAGCTAATGGAAGCCACTACCCTTCTGTCTTCTCCAAGCACCATGCTGCAACTCACTGAGCTAATGGAAGCCTCTACCTTCTGTCTTCTCCAAGCACCATGCTGCAACTCACTGAGCTAATGGAAGCCTCTACCTTCTGTCTTCTCCAAGCACCATGCTGCAACTCAGTGAGCTAATGGAAGCCACTACCCTTCTGTCTTCTCCAAGCACCATGCTGCAACTCACTGAGCTAATGGAAGCCACTAACTACCCTTCTGTCTTCTCCAAGCACCATGCTGCAACTCACTGAGCTAATGGAAGCCACCACCTTCTGTCTTCTCCAAGCAAAATGCTGCAACTCACTGAGCTAATGGAAGCCTCTACCCTTCTGTCTTCTCCAAGCAAAATGCTGCAACTCACTGATATAATGGAAGCCTCTACCCTTCTGTCTTCTCCAAGCACCATGCTACAAATCACTGAGCTAATGGAAGCCACTAACTACCCTTCTGTCTTCTCCAAGCACCATGCTGCAACTCACTGAGCTAATGGAAGCCTCTACCCTTCTGTCTTCTCCAAGCACCATGCTGCAACTCACTGAGCTAATGGAAGCCACTAACTACCCTTCTGTCTTCTCCAAGCACCATGCTGCAACTCACTGAGCTGATGGAAGCCTCTACCCTTCTGTCTTCTCCAAGCACCATGCTGCAACTCACTGAGCTAATGGAAGCCACTAACTACCCTTCTGTCTTCTCCAAGCACCATGCTGCAACTCACTGAGCTGATGGAAGCCACTACCTTCTGTCTTCTCCAAGCACCATGCTGCAACTCACTGAGCTAATGGAAGCCTCTACCCTTCTGTCTTCTCCAAGCACCATGCTGCAACTCACTGAGCTGATGGAAGCCACTACCTTCTGTCTTCCTCAGTGTTTCTCTATATCTATGTGGAACACACACTCACGTGTACCTGCATGTGACACACACACACACACAATCACACACCTGAGTGTGACACAAATTCTGAGTTGGCGGGTGTCGCCGCTTCACACCTCTCCAGACGGATTCTCAACAGGTGCGGCCGCCGTGCACTGTGGGTAAATCATGTCGAGTGCAGAGCGGCTGAAAGTGGTGCAGCGCCAAATCAACTCACGACAAAAACCAAAACAAAAATAAACAATAGAAACTACTTCCTGATAACCTCTGAGTTTGGCTGTGACTCAAATGATACCCTGTCACCCAGTATAATAAAGGACTTTGTCTTTCTGTAAAGCTCTACATGGGGAATAGGTATAATTTGAAACGGCGCTGTTGAGTTTTTACACGTTCTCTATACTGTAATATCAGAATCAGTCTTTAACCCCCAGGCTCTCTCCCTCTCCCTCTCTGGTCCCTCCCTGTTTCACTGTCTTCACTAATTTGTCATTAGAATTCAGATGTCCATGTAGCAGGGTGTGCCTATAAAACAGCTGCTTGTGAGTAGAAGCCATGCTGTATATAGAAGCCCTGTGGAGAGGAGAGCATACACTGACTGTAGCTAGCGCACAAATATAGAGTACAGTAGCTATCCAAGGCTGCAACAGACTACATTTAGCAAAAAACACTCCTTTGCCTGGATATGAGCTTGACTACATTCAGAAAACAACCCAAAAACTTTGGACCAGTTTTCTGGATGCAGATTAATAAGCCTAGTCCTGGACTAAACATCCACTTCAATGAAGATTCTGCATTTTGCATGCTTTTTAGACCAGGACTAGGATTAATCTGTGTCTGGGAAACCAGCCAGGTAAATACTCACACAAAGCTAGGATTCTAGAACACAACCAACTGATTGCAGTATTACCACAAAGAGGCAAGTGGAAAAGGGAGAAGGTAGGGAACTTGTTTGCCTGCCATATATTAAAGACACAAATTGGCTGAAAGGAATTGGCATAAATAGAAAAATATACCAGTTTCATTTGATGACAAAAATGTTGACAGCTGCACCATACAGGTTGCAAAATAAATGGGAAGAGATTTTCGATGTACCAATTCCATGGCACATGGTTTATAAACGGGTACAAAATACTACACTTCATTCAACACTTAGAGTTTTTCAATTTAAATTATTATGTACAATTCTTGCCACCAACAGAATGCTATGTATATACAGTATATGGGGCATAAAACTATCTCAGCTCTGTAGATTTTGCTGCGAAGAGACAGAATCAATAGATAATTTATTCTGGTATTGCCCCTATGTAGCTTGTTTCTGGTCACAGGTTCAGGAATACTTCAAAAATCACAACATGCACTTAAAATGAACCTTCCAAATAGCAGTGTTGGGCGATTTGAAAAGCCATAATCATGTCAATAAATAATACAATAACACTAGTAGGAAAGGTTTTCATCTTTAGCTCACAATCTGTGGATACTATACGATTAGAAAGGTAAAAAATATATGCAAAACATCACAGCACAATTGAAAAATATATGGCACATGGAAACCAAATGAGGGTGGTCTATGGTGATAGGTGGGTTGGGCTGACAGTGGCTGAGGGGTGGGATTAAAGAGTTGATGTTTGGTAATGTATTGTTGTGATGTGACCGCTTTATATAAAAGTACCACGTATGTAAAATGTGTATGTAAAATGTGTATGTAAAATGTGTATGCAAAATGTGTTTGTAAAATGTGTATGTAAAATGTGTATGCAAAATGTTTATGTAAAATGTCTATGTAAAATGTCTATGTAAAATGTGTACGCAAAATGTGTATGTAAAATGTGTATGCAAAATATGTATGCAAAATGTGTTTGTAAAATGTGTATGCAAAATGTATATGTAAAATGTGTATGTAAAATGTATATGTAAAATGTATATGTAACATGTGTATGCAAAATGTGTATGTAAAATGTATATGTAAAATGTATGTATATGTAGCAGAAAATATATCTGTCCTCCAAAGAGGGGGGTTGGTGGAGAGGTAAAAAAATATATATATATATTACAATTGAAAAAAATAAGGATTCTAAATCACCCTGATCCTAACACTGTCTTGGTCCATTCTAGACCCAGTCTCCTGTGGGAGGACTTCCAATGGGCTCCCAGGACTGATCCACTTCTTAAAGAATCTGGAGATTGATGACATCACTGTTTGATCCTGCCTCATCTTATTTTGAAACCTGTCCTTTCCTAAACCTAGTCCACTCTGCTACCGTGTGTGTGTGTGTCCTCTCCCTGCTCTCTCCTCTGCTGCAGGCTTCTGGGTCTCAGTGGGCCCATCTGGTCTCCCTAGCATAGAATCAGGGACACAGCTAGACAGGGGCCCCTAGTCACTCTCCTACAGCACACACACAAACACACACGCACGCACTAGATATATTCCATGAAATTTCAACAGAGGTAGGGTGGTTACACGTACATTTGTTTACATAGTTTACAAAATGAATTCAGACTTTTATCATGTTTAATGATTTTTCAGAAGCAGAAGAGATTCTCCCACATTCTCCACAACAGAGAGAAGTCAATGTGACTCAGAGAGAGAAACAGCAGCTGAGCAGTTATTTTATCTGCAGACTAAAGCATCAACATGAGTACCATGTAAGTAGTAGAGTGGGAGAAATAGACTGTGCTGTAATCTATTCCTTCATAATCATTCAGTCTGTCACCGGGAGTCAGAAGATATTTACACGGCACAATCATCAGGCTGTTCACTTCAGGGTCGTTATTTGATGAAGTCGCGACAAATGTTTCCCACAAACACCTTTTCCCCCACTGTTTCTGTGTCTGCCTGCATGTATTTCCTTTATTGGGAACGCAAATGAAAGATTTCCCTGTTTTCTGGAAAGTTGAAACGCGAGCAGGGAGAGGGAGGGAGGGAGAGAGGGAAAGAGCTGCGTTTAGGATTGCGTCTCTGTCGGTCTCTCTCTGCTCCACATACGCTGTGATGGAGTAGCTATGAATAAGCATGAGGGAGGAACTACACAGGTGACACGCTTGACTCCTGTTATTCTGGTTACATGAACAAAAGCGAGAGTAGGAGGAAGGAGGAGAGGAGGGGAGGAGGGTAGTCCCCTGAGAACACTTTGCTTTTCTACAGCGAGGAGGATAAAACCCACATGCTAATGATGCAGTCAAAAAAAAAACACTGTACTCACACACACACACACACACACACACACACACACACAGCGTCTCAGAGAACGGGAGGTACTGCTTCCACTCCTAAATGTGTTTCAGGGGGAAAATAAGCTCCCCTCGTTTTGCTGCTGTCATGTAACATCTCTTTATTCAGAGACATAGTTAAACTAGACATAAGCTACACACAACCAGTCATGTTCTGTGCAAATAAAACTGATTCAACCGAGCAAGTCATCTCTGACCCACAGCGTCTAGACAGAGTCAGAAAATTGTGGAAATTAGGTATTTTTAGAGACCTCAGAGACAGAGAAGGATTCAATTTCAGACAGATACACAGGCTCGGAGTGTGTGAGCTGAAGACAGAGAGAGAGACAGAGACAGAGACAGAGAGAGAGAGAGCGAGACAGAGAGACAGCCAGCCAGCCAGCCAGCCAGCCAGCCAGCCAGCCAGCCAGCCAGCCAGCCAGACAGACAGACAGACAGACAGACAGACAGACAGACAGACAGACAGACAGACAGACAGACAGACAGACAGACAGACAGACAGACAGACAGACAGACAGACAGACAGACAGACAGACAGACAGACAGACAGACAGACAGACAGACATAGAGAGACAGAGAGACAGAGAGACAGAGAGTGAGATAGAGAGAGTGAGATAGAGAGAGTCAAAGAGATACAGACAGAGAGACAGAGCGAGAGAGACAGAGAGAGAGAGCGCGAGAGAGAGAGAGAGAGAGAGAAAAATAGTGATTGCGTTTGATAGAGAAAGAAAAAAATCATACGGTCCTTGAGCAAGAGAAGGATAGAGTTTAAGAGCAGGTGAAGAGGAGTAAGAGAGGGAGGGAAGAGGATAAGGGACTAGGAGAGGCCCTCATGGTCTGGGTGTTGGACTGAAGAGAGAGCTCGAATGTCTTTATTTCAGGTGAGGTGGATCCCTGTGTTTTCCTCGAGGTCAAAGGGAAGAAGTGGGTGGGAGGGGCCATAGAGGGCCTGGAACTGGGGAGAGAGGGATAGGGGGAGGGAAGAGGGAGAGGGGAGAGGAGAAGGAAAGAGAAAGAGGCTGGGGAGAGTTGGAGAAAGGGATAGGGGAGAGGGTCAGCGTAGGAAGGGAGAAAGAGAGAGATAAAGAGAGAGAAAAAGAGAAACAGATAGAAACAGAGACAGAAAGAGAGCGGAGGTAGTGATTCATGTGTGTGGAGGCAGACCTGATGGGCTAAAGCACTGGGGCCTACTGTCTGTCCACACACACACACACACACACACACACACACACACACACACACACACACACACACACACACACACACACACACACACACACACACACACACACACACACACACACACACACACAAACTCAAATGCCCACGCACAGCACAGCACAGCACAGACACACACACACACACACACACACACACACACACACACACACACACACACACACACACACACACACACACACACAGTCAGCACATTGTATTCACACACTCACACATTCACAGCTCACCACATGCAGCTAAGACAATCACACACACACACTCACACGTAACCGCACACACAGACACAGACACACACACACGCGCGCACACACACACGGTCACACACGGTCACACACGGACACACACGGACACACACACACACACACACACACACACACACACACACACACACACACACACACACACACACACACACACACACACACACACACACACACACACACACTTTGACTTTTTACTTTTACTTTCAAATCTGAAAACACATTGCCTGTGTTAGGGTGTATCTCAGAGTAATATGGCAGAATGTGAATAGTATTGGCGGTGTCAGACTGACAGGATGTGTGATACACACTGACCTCTAATGTAAAGGTCAAGCAGCCTGGGACAGGATTAGAAGCAACGGTACATACACTAATTAACACAGATACTAGTGTGTAACTGATAGGGGCACACACACACACACACACACATGATTTATCTCTGACTGGCAATTCATCTGTCTGAACACAATAGTCTGTGTACTAAACACACTTGTCATTCATCTGCTAAAGCAGTGTGTGTATGTGTGTGTGTGTTTGTGTTCGTGTGTGTGGTGCGTGTGGTGTGTATGCGTGTGTGTGTGTGTGTATGTATGTGTGTTTGTGCTTGTGTGATTGTGTGTGTGTGTGGTGCATGTGGTGTGTGTATGTGTGTGGGTGTGTGTGTGTATCTCCAGAGGTGTCGTAGCACAGTTGACAGATAAAAACCCACTGAATGAATGTGTGTTTCGCTGTGGTATTGTTCGCCTGTCTAACAGCATGGCTTCTTCTCTTTCTTTCTGATCAGGTCCTCTCATAACAATGCTGATCCCTGGATTTGGAGTCACACTCAAAATTAAAGTGGAAAACCACACTACAGGCTGATCCAACTTTGATGTAATGTCCTTAAAACAAGTCAAAATGAGGCTCAGTAGTGTGTGTGGCCTCCACGTGCCTGTATGACCTCCCTACAATGCCTGGGCATGCTCCTGATGAGGTGGCGGATGGTCTCCTGAGGGATCTCCTCCCAGACCTGGACTAAAGCATCCGCCAACTCCTGGACAGCCTGTGGTGCAACGTGACGTTGGTGGATGGAGCGAGACATGATGTCCCAGATGTGCTCAATTGGATTCAGGTCTGGGGAACGGGCGGGCCAGTCCATAGCATCAATGCCTTCCTCTTGCTGGAACTGCTGACACACTCCAGCCACATGAGGTCTAGCATTGTCTTGCATTAGGAGGAACCCAGGGCCAACCGCACCAGCATATGGTCTCACAAGGGGTCTGAGGATCTCATCTCGGTACCTAATGGCAGTCAGGCTACCTCTGGCGAGCACATGGAGGGCTGTGCGGCCCCCCAAAGAAATGCCACCCCACACCATGACTGACCCACCGCCAAACCGGTCATGCTGGAGGATGTTGCAGGCAGCCGAATATTCTCCACGGCATCTCCAGACTCTGTCACGTCTGTCACATGTGCTCAGTGTGAACCTGCTTTCATCTGTGAAGAGCACAGGGCGCCAGTGGCGAATTTGCCAATCTTGGTATTCTCTGGCAAATGCCAAACGTCCTGCACGGTGTTGGGCTGTAAGCACAACCCCCAACTGTGGATGTCGGGCCCTCATACCACCCTCATGGAGTCTGTTTCTGACCGTTTGAGCAGACATGCACATTTGTTGCCTGCTTGAGGTCATTTTGCAGGGCTCTGGCAGTGCTCCTCCTGCTCCTCCTTGCACAAAGGCGGAGGTAGCGGTCCTGCTGCTGGGTTGTTGCCCTCCTACGGCCTCCTCCACGTCTCCTGATGTACTGGCCTGTCTCCTGGTAGCGCCTTCATGCTCTGGACACTACGCTGACAGACACAGCAAACCTTCTTGCCACAGCTCGCATTGATGTGCCATCCTGGATGAGCTGCACTACCTGAGCCACTTGTGTGGGTTGTAGACTCCGTCTCATGCTACCACTAGAGTGAAAGCACCGCCAGCATTCAAAAGTGACCAAAACATCAGCCAGGAAGCATAGGAACTGAGAAGTGGTCTGTGGTCACCACCTGCAGAACCACTCCTTTATTGGGGGTGTCTTGCTAATTGCCTATAATTTCCACCTGTTGTCTATTCCATTTGCACAACAGCATGTGAAATTTATTGTCAATCAGTGTTGCTTCCTAAGTGGACAGTTTGATTTCACAGAAGTGTGATTGACTTGGAGTTACATTGTGTTGCTTAAGTGTTCCCTTTATTTTTTTGAGCAGTGTATATATATATATAGAGAGGAAGAGAGCGAGTAAGACAGAGGGAAAATAGAGAGAAAGAGAGAGAGATTTAAAATACAAACCATATTTATGTTTATTCATTTTCACTTTTGTACTTTAACTATTTGCACATAATATGACATTTGAAATGTCTTTGTTCTTTTGGAACTTTGGTGAGTGTAATGTTTACTGTTCATTTTTATTGTTTATTTCACTTGTGTTTATTATCTACTTCACTTGCTTTGGCAAAGTTAACATGTGTTTCCCATACCAATAAAGCCCCTAATAAATTGAAATGGAATTGAAATTGAAATTGAATTGAGAGAGTCTGTGTTTGCTGATTTCAAAAAAGCTTTTGACTCAATTTGGCATGAGGGTCTGCTATACAATTTCATGGAAAGTGGTGTTGGGGGAAAAACATACAACATCGTAAAATCCATGTACGCAAACAACAAGTGTGTGGTTAAAATTGGCAAAAAACACACACATTTCTTTTCACAGGGCTGGCGGGTGAGACAGGGATGCAGCTCAAGCCCCACCCTTTTCAACATATAAATCAACGAATTGGTGAGGGCACTAGAACAGTCTGCAGCGCCCGGCCTCACCCTACTAGAATCTGAAGTCAAATGTCTACTGTTTGCTGATGATCTGGTGCTTTTGTCCCCAACCAAGGAGGGCCTACAGCAGCACCAAGATCTTCTGCACAGATTCTGTCAGACCTGGGCCCTGAGAGTAAATCTCAGTAAGATAAAAAATAATGGCGTTCCAAAAAAGTATAGTTGCCAGGACCATAAATACAAATTCCATCTAGTCACCACTGCCCTAGAGCCCACAAAAATCTATACATACCTCGGGCTAAACATCAGCACCACATGTAACTTCCACAGAGCTGTGAATGAGCTGAGAGACAAAGCAAGAAGGGCCATCAAAAGGAACATAGAATTTGACATCCCAATTAGGATACTTGAATCAGTTATAGAACTCATTGCCCTGTAAGTTGCTCTGGATAAGAGCGTCTGCTAAATGACGTAAATGTAAATGTAAATGTTTATGGTTGTGAGGTCTGGGGTCCGCTCACCAACCAAGAATTCACAAAATGGGACAAATACCAAATTGAGACTCTGTATGCAGAGTTCTGCTAAAATATCCTCCATGTACAACATAAAACACAAAATAATGCATGCAGAGCAGAATTAGGCCGATACCTACTAATTATCAAAATCCAGAAAAAACCCTTAAACCCTCCCATTTCCACTTTTGAGTTGTCTAAACCACTAGTTAACCTTTCTTTTTCTCCATGAAATGAAATGACTATTCCTCATTTAGGGTCATGAACCTCACTTCTAAATGTGGACACACTGATGCGTTGTGGAATGTCTGTGTACATTTTGTATACAAACATGATGTGGGTCATTTTGACCAGGAGGCTTTCATGTGTATAAATATTTGCACAGGTCCAAAATAAACAAGTGCATTTGATGTATTTAGTTTTGACTGGTTCTGGTTGCATTTTTATAATTATGTTTGGGTGAAAAGGAGCTTTCCCAAGCGTCTCCTTCTCAGTGTGAGAGCAGCAGATCTCTGACACCACCACTCAAAAATGAGCTCCAAACAGAAAATGCTTGTTTGTGAGAAAGGAAATATGTTTAACAAATAGTTCTTAAATATAGTCTTTGAAATAAAATGTTCTTGTATTTCTTCTTTCTGAAAGGTCTGACAAGACAAAATAAAGTTTTGGCTGGATTTACTTGATTATTTGACTGTCTTGAATGTGTTTAAACTGTCAATCTGACCCATACCGCATGAAAGGATTTTTTTTAACAAAGCCATCACCTACAGGGAAATACATCTGGAGAAGAGTCCCCTAAGCAAGCTGGTCCTGGGGCTCTGTTCACAAACAGAAACAGACCCCACAAAGCCCCAGGACAGCAACCCAATTAGACCCAACCAAATCATGAGAAAATATAAAGATAATTACTTGACACATTGGAAAGAATTTACAAAAAAACTGATCATATTAGAATGCTATTTCGCCCTAAACAGAGTGTACACAGTGGCTAAATACCTGACCACTGTGACTGACCCAAACTTAAGGAAAGCTTTGACTATGAACAGATTCAGTGAGCATAGCCTTGCTATTGAGAAAGGCACACAATGAGGTGGAAACTGAGCTGCACTTTCTAACCTCCTGCCAAATGTATGGCCATATTAGAGACACATACTTCCCTCAGATTACACAGATCCACAAATAATTTGAAAACAAAACCAATATTGATATACTCCCATATCTACTGGGTGAAATATTACAGTGTGCCATCACAGCAGCAAGATTTGTGACCAGTTGCCACAAGAAAAGGGCAACCTGTGAAGAACAAACACTATTGTAAATACAACCCATATTTATGTTTATTTATTTTTACTTTTTTACTTTAACTATTTGCACATAATATGACATTTGAAATGTCTATTCTTTTGGAATTGTAATGTTTACTGTTCATTTTTTTCGGCACTTTTGTTTATTATCTACTTCACTTGCGTTGGCAATGTTAAAGCCCTTCAATTGAATTGAATTGAGAGAGAGATGGGATATCATAGTAGTGCTTGGTTGGTTTAGGCTGTACTGGCAGGACAAAGACATGCCATCTCTTCTCCAATGGGAACAATCCTGGAGATATCTATCATTATATGTCACCTACTGTACCTCTCTTTCTGTCTCTCTCTCTGCTTTTCCCTATCTCTCCTTCCCTTTTTCCATCTCTCTCTCTTTCCCTCTCACCCTCTCTCCCTCTTTCTCCTTCCTTTTCTCTATCTCTTTCTTTCCCTCTCTTCCTCTCTCTCTCTTTCCCTCTCTCCATCTCTCTCTCCTTCCCTCTCTCCATCTTTTGCTCTCTTTCCCTCTCTCCATCTCTCTCTCCTTCCCTCTCTCCATCTTTTGCTCTCTTTCCCTCTCTCCATCTCTCTCTCTCTTTCCCTCTCCATCTCTCTCTCTCTCTCTCTTTCCCTCTCTCCATCTCTCTCTCTCTTTCTCTGTCCTGGAGTTAACCATCACAGTGTGTCATCTCTGTCACTAGTCTAGGGGGAGAAGGGACAGTCAGCAGAGTAGACGTATGGACTGTGTGACGTGTAGACACCTATATACAGTACACTGTGCTGCTTAGTCAAACACTGCTGAGGTTTAAAAACAGAACCATCCCACCAGGGGATGGGAGAAACACTAAGCTCAACAAACTCTCTCCATTTCCATCCATCCCTCTTCATACTACAATCCACACTGAGTATACCAAACATAAGGAAAATATTCCTAATATGAGTGTCGAAAGCGGTCCACAAGGATGTTGGCCCACGTTGACTCCAATGCTTCCCAAGGTTGTGTCAAATTGGCTGGATGTCATTTGGGTGGTGAACCATTCTTGATATACATGGGAAACTGTTGAGGGTGAAAAACCCAGCAGCGTTGTGGTTCTTGACACAAACTGGTGCACTCAGCACCTACTACTATAACTATAAAGGCACTTTGCCCATTCACCCTCTGAATGGCACACATACACATTCCATGTCTCAATCGTCTCAGTGAACGAACCATTGACAATACAGAAGACAGAGAAGACAGAGAACAAGGAGATAAGCTGAAGAGTTCAGCAATACTAAGCTCTCAGAACATGTGATGGGTTCTAGGGATCCAAAAATATTTTTTTCTTCAGTTTAGACTATACCCACTACTTACGAACATTAGAACAAGTTTAAGTTTAATTTTAAGTTTCAGCTAATTACAATTGTTGATGTAGTTGCATGTGATCAAAGGCTACATGTTAGCTGTCCCCATTACATACCCTGGCATATTTAGCCCTATGCTAACATCACCAGGTGGCAGTGATTATTTCTAGTAACAGATTCCGCATCCACAAGTATGGACCCTATAAGTTTGTCAAAATGGTGAACCTAGATAAGCCAAAAGTCATAGTGGATAATGTCCATAGGTTACAGACAGATATTACCACTAAATCTGCTGAACTAGAGGATTTCAGCCCAGAACCATAGGAAATCCAGAGCAGGCCTTCCAAACAGTCAGAGAGTTACTGTGGAGGTCTGTCTCAGAGGACCATAGCAGGGGGTCAGCTCTGCCGTGTATACCCAAAAGAGCTCATCCCTTCTGGGCTGGAATTAGCTCTTCGTCCCCCTATCCTGACATCATCCTGGTGGTGACAACATCCTTGAGATGAGTGTCCTTTTTGACTGTGTGTGTGTGTGTGTGTGTGTGTGTGTGTGTGTGTGTGTGTGTGTGTGTGTGTGCGTGCGTGCGTGCGTGCGTGCGTGTGTGCATGTGTGTTGGGGACAGTCATGCATCTCGGCCAGCGACATGATTCATGAAAATGTCACGCTGACGGGAGCTCAAACTGAGAGAGAACAGTCTGTTCTTCCAAAATACCCCATCTGACAAATAACACTGCAGGAGAAACACACACACACAGAAATGTAAACAGACACACACTAACACAGACACTGTTCTGTGCTGGCTGTAGTGCTGGTCAGTACCACACTTTTCTGGGCAGTGCTGATAGAGCTGTGATAAAGCTGTGCTGGACTGTGCTGTACTTTGATAGAGAAGTCCTGGACTGTGCTGTACTTTGATAGAGACGTGCTGGACTGTGCTGTGCTTTGATAGAGACGTGCTTGACTGTGCTGTGCTTTGATAGAGCTGGACAGGACTGTGCTGTGCTTTGATAGAGACGTGCTGGACTGTGCTGTACTTTGATAGAGACGTGCTGGACTGTGCTGTACTTTGAAAGAGCTGTGCTGGACTGTGCTGTACTTTGAAAGAGCTGTGCTGGACTGTTCTGTACTTTGAAAGAGCTGTGTCAGCGCTGTTCAGTATTGTACAAAGTTGAGTCCAGTGTCAGTGCTGGTCATTACTGTGTTGAGGGCAGTGTCAGTGATGGTCAGTACTGTGTTGAGGTCAATGATGCTCAGTACTGTTTTGAGGCCAGTGTCAGTGATGGTCAGTACTGTTTTGAGGCCAGTGTCAGTGATGGGCAGTACTGTGTTGAGGCCAGTGTCAGTGATGGTCAGTACTGTGTTGAGACCAGTGTCAGTGATGGTGGGTACTGTGTTGAGAACAGCATCAGTGATGGTCAGTACTGTGTTGAGGCCAGTGTCAGTGCTGGTCAGTACAGTGTTGAGGCCAGCGTCAGTGATGGTCAGTACTGTGTTGAGGCCAGCATCAGTGATGGTCAGTACTGTGTTGAGGCCAGCATCAGTGATGGTCAGTACTGTGTTGAGGCCAGCGTCCGTGCTGGTCAGTACAGTGTTGAGGCCAGCATCAGTGATGGTCAGTACTGTGTTGAGGCCAGCATCAGTGATGGTCAGTACTGTGTTGAGACCAGCGTCAGTGCTGGTCAGTACTGTGTTGAGACCAGTGTCAGTGATGGTCAGTACTGTGTTGAGGCCAGCATCAGTGATGGTCAGTACTGTGTTGAGGCCAGCGTCAGTGATGGTCAGTACTGTGTTGAGGCCAGCGTCAGTGATGGCTTGCATCTGTATGCGTATGATTCAGTCTGCTATAAATATGTCTGCCCTTTCTGCCTGGCCAACCACAAGGATTAGCAACTCTCTTCACTGGGCTCACCAGCCCTAAACAAACACAAGATACACACACACATAAACACAGATACTGTGAAAAACACAGGGAGAAAAAAATATGTAATGTGCGAAATAGAGTTGAGAAGGACTTGCCCGCAGCATTCAAAACTACTTTTTGATTCTGATTCACATCTCTCTCTCTCTCTCTCTCTCTCTCTCTCTCTCTCTCTCTCTCTCTCTCTCTCTCTCTCTCTCTCTCTCTCCTCATGCTGTCCACTAAATAGTCAATATACTGTAGGTACAGACAACCTGGCATCTGGTTTTACACTGACTCCCATTCCTTTCTCTTCACACCTCCATCCCCCTTATCCCTCCAACCCCCATCCCCCTCCATCCCCCCATCCCCCCATCACCCTTATCCCTCCAACCCCCATCCCCCTCCATCCCCCCATCCCCCCATCACCCTTATCCCTCCAACCCCCATCCCCCTCCATCCCCCCATCCCCCCCATCACCCTTATTCCTCCATCCTCCTTACCCCTCTATCCTCCTTACCCCTCCATCCCCCTTATCCCTCCATCCCCCTTATCCCTCTATCACTCCTTACCCCTCCATCCCCCTTACCCCTCCATCCCCCCTTACCCCTCCATCCCCCTTATCCCTCCATCCCCCTTATCCCTCTATCACTCCTTACCCCTCCATCCCCCTTATCCCTCTATCACTCCTTCCCCCTCCAACCCCCTTACCCCTTCACCCTCCTTACCCCTCCATCCCCTTACACCTCCATCCCCCTTATCCCTCTATCACTCCTTACCCCTCCATCCCCTTACCCTCCATCCCCCTATCCCCCTTACCCCTCCATCCCCTTACCCCTCCATCCCCCTTATCCCTCCATCCCCCTTACCCCTCCACCCTCCTTATCCCTCCATCCCCCTTATCCCTCCATCCCCCTTACCGCTCCATCCCCCTTATCCCTCCATCCCCCTTACCGCTCCATCCCCCTTACCGCTCCATCCCCCTTATCCCTCCATCCCCCTTATCCCTCTATCACTCCTTACCCCTCCACCCTCCTTACCCCTCCATCCGCCCTTACCCCTCCATCAACCTTCACGGACATAAATACAAACACACACACCAACACACACACAAACACACACAAACACACACACAAACTCACACACAGACACTCACACGCACACACTCACACACTGACACAAACTCACACACACACACACAAACCTTGGGCTGGGAAAGTGTGTGTGTGTAGGTGTGTGTGTGTGGTGTTTGTGTGTTTTTGTGTGCGTCCTGGGAAACGCCAATGGAAAAAGGCCTGAGCGGCGGTCTCATCATTCTTACTCCTCAGTCTCTCAATACCTCACACAGATATTTATATATATTTATATGTAAATACACATGATAGGTGGCCGCACTCGGGTTTCAATGAAAATACTAGGGCTGAGACGCGATACACAGGGGCTAAAGCCAGAAGCTATTAACAACCTGGACATAACTCACATACACACGCGTGCACGCATGCACGCACACACACACACACACACACACACACACACACACACAAACACACAAACACACAAACACACAAACAGCTACCTCACCCTATCTGACCCCATTCCAAGGCAGAGGCAAGGGAAAATATGACACACACAACACGCCTATCCACACCCCCTAAATCCCCTCACAGCCTCACACACACAGCAACTCCCCCCTGATTTAAGACCGGCCTGTCTTATCACTGGGGGGACATTATAAATAGGCCTCAAGTGGCAACCAGACACCACGGAGCAGGGTAACAAGATGGCCACGGTGGTATTTATAGGGGACGGAGGGACCAACCGACTCACTGGGGTCACCAGAAAGGAGGGAGGGAGGAGGGACATGTGAGAGAGGTTGGATTGACCATGAAGTATTCCATAGCAGCTGTGATGTTAAGATTCAGTAGAGCTGTTGTCATCATGACTCTGACCATGATAGGTTATGGTCAAAACTGGGTCGCAGTCACGTAAGCTCCATGGTCAGACATGATGGAGAAACAGAGTTTTTAAAACCTCATTTATTACAACTACATCCCGTTTCCATTGACCCTGATATCCACTTTTCCTCGTATCCTCTGACCTTTTCAGTGATGAAAGGACAGGAGGAGAAGGACACAAGGAAGGACACCTACAGTACATTGGGAAATATTCATGAACAATTGCATGCATCCTACTTTTCAGAAATAATATGAGATTCAACAAAGGTGTAGACTAAGAGGCAGTTTAGGGTTTGAAAGAGTTTCTCACAAAACAGTCCTGGACAGAGAAAAACAAGAGATGATCAATCAAACAGCCAGGCAGTCCAAACTAGGCCAAACTGTACACACTCACATAAACCCTGTTCAGTAAGACTGTGATGGGATGAATAGGGTGATATATGTTGTATGCCTCTCTCTCTCAATCTTTCTCTTTCTCTCTCTCTCTTTCTCTCGCTCACTTCAATTCAATTTAAGGGCTTTATTGGTATGGGAAACATATGTTTACATTGCCCAACCACATGAAATAGATAATAAACAAAAGGGAAATTAACAATTAGAAAATAACAGTAAACATTACACTCACTAAAGTTCCAAAAGAATAAAGACATTTCAAATGTCCTGTTGAGTATATATACAGTGTTGTAATGATGTGCAAATAGTTAAAGAACAAAAGGGAAAATAAATAAACATAAATATAGGTTGTTTTAACAAATGTGTTAGTTCTTCACTGGTTGCCCTTTTCTTGTGGCAACAGGTCACAAATATTGCTGATGAGATTGCACACTGTGGTATTTCACCCAATATATTTGGGAGTTTATCAAAATTCTTTGTGGGTCTGTGTAATCTGAGGGAAATATGTGTCTCTAATATGGTCATACATTTGGCAGGAAGTTAGGAAGTGTAGCTCAGTTTCCACCTCATTTTGTAGGGAGTGTGTACATAGTCTGTCTTCTCTTGAGAGCCAGGTCTGCCTACGGCCTCTCAATAGCAAGGCTAAGCTCACTGAGTCTGTACATAGTCAAAGCTTTCCTAAAGTTTGGGTCAGTCACAGTGATCAGGTTTTCTGCCACTGTGTACTCTATGTTTAGGGACAAAAAGCATTCTAGTTCTGTTTTTGTTCCGTTGTGTCATGTAATTATCTTTTAGTTTTATCATGATTTGGTTGGGTCTAATTGTGTTCCTGTCCTGGGGCTCTGTGGCGTCTGTTTGCAAACAGAGCCCCAGGACCAGCTTGCTTAACTTCTTTGGGATAGGGGGCAGTATTCGGAAGTTCGGATGAATGAGGTGCCCAAAATAAACTGCCTGTTACTCAGGCCCAGAAGCTAGGATATGCATATAGTACTGGATAGAAAACACTCTAATGTTTTTAAAACTGTTAAAATAATGTCTGTGAGTATAACAGAACTGATATAGTAGGCGAAAACCCAAGGACAATCCATCCAGACATTTTCTTTTCCAGCTCATCACTGATTACAATGGCTGGGAATTGGAATATAAAAGGAAGACCTCACAGATTGCAATTCCTAGGGCTTCCACTAGATGTCAACACTTTAGAAAGAGTTTCAGGCTTGTTTTTTGAGAAATGAGCTAGAATTTGTAGTTTTTCTAAGTGGCTCCCATTTTGGCTGTAGTGTTTGTTGCACGTTCAGGTGAGGGTGTGCACTTCGTTATTTATCTCTGATAATGATCTCCGTCTTAAATTTGATCATTTATTTACATATTAGGGTACCTGAGGATTGATTAGGAACGTTGTTTGATATGTTTGGAAGAAGTTTATTTGTAACTTACGGGATTCATTTGTATGCATTTTAAAAGAGGGAAACCAGTGAATTACTGAATCAAGCGCGCCAATGAAACTTACCTTTTTGGGATATAAAGAAGGACTTTATCGAACAAAAGGAACATTTGTTATGTAGCTGGTACCCTTGTGATTGCAACCAGATGAAGATCTTCTAAAGTAAGTGTCATAAACATTGCCGTGTTGAAAGGACCAAACTGCAGGCGGAATGTGGATACTCATCTTTTTAATATTTTAGAGCAAAGTATACACAGAAAACAATTAACACGAACGACTCCAGACAGGCTACTTACAAAATCATAGCAGTGTTAACACAACCACCCACAAACCCAAGTGACAAACATACTCCTAAATATATGACTCCCAATCAGGAACAACGATAACCAGCTGTCCCTGGTTGGGAGCCACACAGACCAACATAGAAACACAACACCCATGACAACATACACAGACATCTTCTACCACCAAAATACTACACAACTACACCCTCTGCTGTTCAGGACGTGACAGTAACCCCCCTAAAGGTGCCTACCCCGAATGCACCTAAAAAAGAAACCACAAAAATCCCCAAAAACCACAACAAAACAAAAACAAATACCCCCTAAATAATAAGGGAGGGAAGGGAGGGTGGCTGCCGTCAACGACGGCACTGTGCTACACCCCCCCTCCCCAACCCACCTATCCTGGAGGTGGCTCTGGTTCCGGCCTCCTGCCCTCCAGGTTGTATGCAGACTCATTGGGGTCTGGGTCGTAGACAGACTCACTCCGTTGTGGATCGTGGGCAGATTCCTTCAGTTCCATACTGTAGGCAGACTCAGTTAATTCATTGTTAATTATCCACTTGTTCAGTTCCTGATCATAGACAGACTCCTTTGGTTCCGGTTCGCAGGCAGACTCCCTCGGTTCCGGGTCGCAGGCAAACTCCCTCGGTTCCGGGTCGCAGGCAGACTCCCTCGGTACCGGACTAGACACTGTTGCCGGATACTCTGGACTGCACACTGGTGCCGGATCCTCTGGACTGCGCACTGGCCTGCACACGCCTGATGCGTGGGGCTGGTAGAGGAGGTACCAGGCTGGATACACGCACCCCAGGACTAGTGCGAGGAGCAGGAACAGGCTGAATAGGACTAGGCTGACTAATGGGAAGCTTGGTCCGGGTTGCTGGTACTGGTCGTGCCAGACTGGAGGTCCTCACTTCCAGGTTAGCACGAGAGGCGGGAACCGGAAAGACTGGGCCATGGAGGCGCACAGGTGGCCTTGACCGCACCGCCTGCACAACCCGTCCTGTGCTGGATGGAACTAGCAACCCTGTACAAGCGGGGTGCTGGTACAGGGCGAACTGGGCTGTGCAGGGGCCTGATGGTTGCCATGCGTAGAGCGGGAGTAGGGTAGCCTGGTCCTAGGAGGCGTACCGGCGACCAGACGCGCTGCGCAGGCATCCTCCTACCAGGCTGGATGCCCACTCTAGCACGGCATCTGTGAGGGGCTGGAATGGTGCGCACCGGACTGTGCGTGCGTATGGGCGAGATAGTGCGTACCTCAGCGAAACA
Organism: Salmo trutta; assembly: GCF_901001165.1. NCBI lineage: Eukaryota > Metazoa > Chordata > Actinopteri > Salmoniformes > Salmonidae > Salmo > Salmo trutta. The sequence continues at coordinate 29,059,643 of NC_042989.1, forward strand.
CGGCGCCCTCCACCTCATACGCTCCTCCATATACTCACGGGTAGCTGGCTTATGGCTCTTCTTAGGCCTAGCCAAACTACCCGTATGCCCCCCCAAAAAATATTATTGGGGGTGCCTCTCCGACTTCCTCGCCAGCGCGTTCCTGGCCTCATATCGCCGCCTCTCTGCCTTAGCTTCTTCCAACTCCTCCCATGGGCGACGGTATTCCCCAGCCTGGTGCCAAGGTCCAGCCCCGTCCAGAATCTCTTCCCAAGTCCATTCTTCACCATAGTCCATATACTCAGTGTTCCTCTCTTTTTTCCGCTGCTTGGTCTTGTTTAGGTGGGTGGTTCTGTCATAAACATTGCCGTGTTGAAGGGACCAAACTGCAGGCGGAATGTGGATACTCATCTTTTTAATATTTTAGAGCAAAGTATACACAGAAAACAATAAACACGAACAACTCCAGACAGGCTAACAGGCTACTTACAAAATCATAGCAGTGTTATTAACACAACCACCCACAAATCCAAGTGACAAACATACTCCTAAATATATGACTCCCAATCAGGAACAATGATAACCAGCTGTCCCTGATCGGGAGCCACACAGACCAACATAGAAACACAACACCCAGAACAAACATACACAGACATCTTCTGCCACGTCCTGACCAAAATACTACACAACTACACCCTCTGCTGGTCAGGACGTGACAGTAAGTGATTTATCTTATCGCTATTTCTGACTTTCGTGACGCCTCTGCTTGGTTGAAAAATGTACGTAATGCTTTTGTGTGCGGGGCGCTGTCCTCAGATAATCGCATGGTGTGCTTTCGCCGTAAAGCCTTTTTGACAAATCTGACAAAGCGGCTGGATTAACAAGAAGTTAAGCTTTTAAATGATGTTTGACACTTGTATTTTCATGAATGTTTAATATTATGATTTCTGTAATTTGAATTTGGCGCTCTGCAATTTTACAGGATGTTGTCGAGGTGGGATGCTAGCGTCCCAATGATCTGTAAGAAGTTTTAAGGGGATCTTCTCCAGGTTCATCTCTCTGTAGGTGATGGCTTTGTTATGGAAGGTTTGGGAATTGCTTCCTTTTAGGTGGTTGTAGAATTTAACGTCTTTTTTCTGGATTTTGATAATTAGCGGGTATCGGCCTAATTCAGCTCCCATGCATTATTTTGTGTTTTACATTGGACACTGAGGATATTTTTGCAGAACTCTGCATGCAGAGTCTCAATTTGGTGTTTGTCCCATTTTGTGAATTATTGGTTGGTGAGCGGACCCCAGACCTCACAACCATAAAGGGCAATAAGTTCTATATCTGATTCATGTATTTTTTGCCAGATCCTAATTGGAATTGTATGTTCCTTTTGATGGCATAGAAGGCCCTTCTTGCCTTGTCTCTCAGATTGTTCACAGCTTTGTGGAAGTTACCTGTGCCGCTGATGTATGTATAGTTTTTTGTGTGCTCGTAGGGCAACGATGTCTAGATGGAATTTGTATTTTTGGTCCTGGCAACTGGACCGTTTTTGGAACACCATTATTTTTGTCATACTGAGATTTACTCTCAGGGCCCAGGTCTGACAGAATCTGTGCAGCAGATCTAGGTGCTGCTGTAGGCCCTCCTTGGTTGGGGACAGAAGCACCAGACCATCAGCAAATAGTATACATTTGACTTCAGATTCTAGTAGGGTGAGGCCGGGTGCTGCAGACTGTTCTAGTGCCCTCGCCAATACATTGATATATATGTTGAAGAGGGCGGGGCTTAAGCTGAATCCCTTTCTCACCCCACGGCCCTGTGGAAAGAAATTAGTTTGTTTTTTACCAATTTTAACCACACACTTGTTGTTTGTGTACATGGATTTTATAATGTCGTATGTTTTTCCCCCAACACCACTTTCCATCAATATAGCAGTATAGCATACCCTCATACCAAATTCAGTTGAAAGCTTTTGAAATCTACCAAGCATGAGACGATTTTGCCTTTGTTTTGGTTTGTTTGTCTCTCTCTCTTTCTCATTCTCTTTCTCTTTCTCTCCGTCTCCCTCTCTCTCCCCCTCTCTCTCTTCCTCTGTCTGTTTCTCTCTCTCTTTCTTTCACTCTCTCTCTCTTTCTCTTTGTTTTTCTCTCCCTCTCTCTCTGTCTCTCTCGTCTTCATATGATAGGTGGTGTCAGGATAGAGATTATACACATACAGAAAGATCAAGAAAGGGGCAGAGAGAGAGACAGCGAGGTAGAGAGCGAGAAAGAGAGAGAAAGAGAGAGAGACTGAAAGAGAGAGAGAAATAGAGAGAAAGAGAGAGAATGAAGGCAGCATAGTTGTTACCAGGGTTGGAACATAGTGTTCCACTCTCCAACAGAACCAATTAATCTATCCTTATGAGACTCTCTAGCTCTCAGATAGAGAAATATGTAAAGGGTGAGGAGAGAGAGGGAAGGATGGAAAAGGAGAGAGAGAAAAAGGGCTAGAGAAAGAGAGGTAGAGATGAAGAGAAAGAACAACAGAAAGAGCAAGAGAGACTAGCGAGAGAGAGAGAGAGAGAGAGAGAGAGAGAGAGAGAGCTACTAGCTGGATTTGTAGGAGCTATATTACTTCCCTGTCCGTTTGTCCATGACTCCACCTCTGACCTGTGTTACCTGCATAAATAGTGTGTTCTTCTGGAGCGCCGGGGTAGCGCTGAGGGCTAAACGTGTCCCGGCTAATGAAGCTTTCAGCGTGGGGCTGCTCTGACAGCTGGCGGGGGAGGGCCGGGAACTACATGCCATGAAATAAGGAGTAAAATTGATTAGCAATTTTCATTTATACAGCTAAACAAAAGCTGCTCTGCAAATCAGGGGAAGCCATGTTAAAAATGCACTATGCAGAAATCATATTGCCATTTCCTGGTTGATAAAACTCTAATAGTTCCCCTAATTTCAGTTTATGTGACAAAACAAGCAAGTATAGTTTAGGGAATCATTGTACCATCTAAACCGCTGTGAAATATATTTTCTATAACCAAAAATATTGTATTTTTAGCTGTTTTAAGCTGGTGTACAAAACTGAAAGTAAAAGATGTAAAAACAGATCTAACACTTCTTGCCTTCAATGAGAATGACAGAACAATAACACATTTGTATCTGACTTCGGTCTGGTCGTCCAAAAAGTCACATATGGCAGCTTTATATGTTGGTGGAGAGACCTGTTGGAGGTGAAAAAATATATATATTCCGCCAATGAGAACTAAAGCCAAATATGCTACATTCACGATAACCTTTTTATGGGAGAGAAAGAGAGAGAGAAGGGGGAGAGAGAAGGGGGAGAGAGAGAGAGAGAGCACACAAAAAACTATACCTACCTCAACCTAAACATCAGCGCCACAGGTAACTTCCACAACACTGTAACTATCTGAGAGACAAGGCAAGAAGGGCCTTCTAGGCCATCAAAAGGAACATAAAATTCGGCATACCAATTAGGATCTGGCTAAAAATACTTGAATCAGTTATAGAACCCATTGCCCTTAACGGTTGTGAGGTCTGGGGGTCCGCTCACCAACCAATAATTCACAAAATGTGACAAACACCAAATTGAGACTTTTGCAAAAATATCCTCAGTGTACAATGTAAAACACCACATAATACATGCAGAGCAGAATTAGGCCGATACCCGCTAATGATCAACATCCAGAAAACAGACTTTAAATTCTACAACCACCTAAAAGGAAGCGTTTCCAAAACTTTCCATAAAAAAGCCATCTCCTAGAGAGAAATGAACCTGGAGAAAAGCCCTCTAAGCAAGTTGGTCCTGGGGCTCTGTTCATGAACACAAACAGACCCCACAGAGCCCCAGGACAGAAACCCAATTAGACCCAACCAAATCATGAGAAAAGAAAAATATAATTATTTGACACATTGGAAAGAATTTACAAAAAACAGAGCAAACTAGAATGCTATTTGGCCCTAAATAGAGAGTACACAGTGGCAGAATACCTGATATCTGTGACTGACCCAAACTTAAGGAAAGCTTTGACTATGTACAGATTCAGTGAGCATAGCCTTGCTATTGAGAAAGGCCGCCGTAGGCAGACCTGGCTCTCAAGAGAAGACAGACTATGTGCACACTGCCCACAAAATGAGGTGGAAACTGAGCTGCACTTCCTAACCCCTGCCAAATGTATGACCATATTAGAGACACATATTTCCACAAAGACCAGCAAAGAATTCAAAAACAATCCCAATTTTGATAAACTCCCATATCTATTGGGTAAAATAACACAGTGTGCCATCACAGCAGCAAGATTTATGACCAGTTGCCACAAGAAAAGGGCAACCAGTGAAGAACAAATAACATCAGTCTTTATATACACCATGAGTCTTTATATAAACACCATCACTCTTTATAAACACACCACCACTCTTTATATACACACCATCACTCTTTACATACACACCATCACTCTTTACATACACACCATCACTCTTTACATACACACCATCACTCTTTATATACACACCATCACTCTTTACATACACACCATCACTCTTTATATACACACCATCACTCTTTACATACACACCATCACTCTTTACATACACACCATCACTCTTTACATACATACCATCACTCTTTACATACACACCATCACTCTTTATATACACACCATCACTCTTTATATACAGACCATCACTCTTTATATACACACCATCACTCTTTACATACACACCATCACTCTTTACATACACACCATCACTCTTTACATACACACCATCACTCTTTACATACACACCATCAGTCTTTATATACACACCATCACTCTTTATATACACACCATCACTCTTTATATACACACCATCACTCTTTACATACACACCATCACTCTTTATATACACACCATCACTCTTTATATACACACCATCACTCTTTACATACACACCATCACTCTATATACACACCATCACTCTTTATATACAGACCATCCCTCTTTACATACACACCATCACTCTTTACATACACACCATCACTCTTTATATACAGACCATCACTCTTTATATACACACCATCACTCTTTATATACACTCCATCACTCTTTATATACAGACCATCACCCTTAAGGTATTAACGCCACTCAGTACCTTCACCAATAAAGGATTTAGCCAATGTGGTGTTCCAAGTCTAATGTGTATGGTGTGTATAGGCCGGCCCAGAATCATATTGTAGGAAGTGTTTATTGAAAGGCTTTTTGTCAGAACTCAGAGGGGCATGATGGTATCAACAATTACCAGAGCAACCTGCATGGGCACTCAGCCTCACAGCACACCACCTAGGGGCTTTCTCCATCATACACACACAGTCACACACACACACATGCGCACAAAAACACACACATACACACATGCAAAAATGTATAAAGGTACACACTTACACTTATACACACACACACACACACACACACACACACACACACACACACACGCAGGTTAAACACTATGGCTCTCACTTAAGAGACACACAAACCACAACCAGCCTTTTCCTCATCCTTGTGGAGATTGGCAGGCCCCAAACTCAGAGAGCAGCAGAAAATAAAGTATTTATATTTCATTCTACTCTAAAAACTCTCTCCCTGTGAGGGAATAAAAGGAGGATCCCAAGACTGGCGGCTGGTGAACGAGAAAAAACTTTCTAAACAAAACACTGTACACAACTCCAAATGTAATTTTCTGCAAGATTACACACAATAATTATTAACGTTATAAAACCCATAACTAATGGCTTCCAATTAGACAATCTATAGCTATCGATAGGCTAACAATCCAGGCTGGGTGTTACACTCTCTCACTACAGTACACTTTACAGGGAGGAAAGGAGAGGATGCACAGTACAGAGCAAACAAGGGAGGGAGTAGAACAATAGAAGTAGGGAAGGAGAGAGTAGAACAATAGAAGTAGGGAAGGAGAGAGTAGAACAATAGAAATAGGGAAGGACAGAGTGGAACAATAGAAGTAGGGAAGGAGAGTAGAACAATAGAAGTAGGGAAGGACAGAGTGGAACAATAGAAGTAGGGAAGGACAGAGTAGAACAATAGAAGTAGGGAAGGAGAGAGTAGAACAATAGAAGTAGGGAAGGAGAGTAGAACAATAGAAGTAGGGAAGGAGAGAGTAGAACAATAGAAATAGGGAAGGAGAGTAGAACAATAGAAGTAGGGAAGGAGAGTAGAACAATAGAAGTAGGGAAGGAGAGTAGAACAATAGAAGTAGGGAAGAACAGAGTAGAACAATAGAAGTAGGGAAGGAGAGAGTAGAACAATAGAAGTAGGGAAGGACAGAGTAGAACAATAGAAGTAGGGAAAGACAGAGTAGAACAATAGAAGTAGGGAAGGACAGAGTAGAACAATAGAAGTAGGGAAGGACAGAGTAGAACAATAGAAGTAGGGAAGGACAGAGTAGAACAATAGAAGTAGGGAAAGACAGAGTAGAACAATAGAAGTAGGGAAGGACAGAGTAGAACAATAGAAGTAGGGAAGGAGAGAGTAGAACAATAGAAGTAGGGAAGAACAGAGTAGAACAATAGAAGTAGGGAAGGAGAGAGTAGAACAATAGAAGTAGGGAAGGAGAGTAGAACAATAGAAGTAGGGAAGGACAGAGTAGAACAATAGAAGTAGGGAAGGAGAGAGTAGAACAATAGAAGTAGGGAAGAACAGAGTAGAACAATAGAAGTAGGGAAGGAGAGAGTAGAACAATAGAAGTAGGGAAGGAGAGTAGAACAATAGAAGTAGGGAAGGACAGAGTAGAACAATAGAAGTAGGGAAGGAGAGAGTAGAACAATAGAAGTAGGGAAGGAGAGTAGAACAATAGAAGTAGGGAAGGACAGAGTAGAACAATAGAAGTAGGGAAGGAGAGAGTAGAACAATAGAAGTAGGGAAGGAGAGAGTAGAACAATAGAAGTAGGGAAGGACAGAGTAGAACAATAGAAGTAGGGAAGGAGAGAGTAGAACAATAGAAGTAGGGAAGGAGAGAGTAGAACAATAGAAGTAGGGAAGGAGAGTAGAACAATAGAAGTAGGGAAGGAGAGAGTAGAACAATAGAAGTAGGGAAGGAGAGAGTAGAACAATAGAAGTAGGGAAGGACAGAGTAGAACAATAGAAGTAGGGAAGGAGAGAGTAGAACAATAGAAGTAGGGAAGGAGAGAGTAGAACAATAGAAGTAGGGAAGGAGAGTAGAACAATAGAAGTAGGGAAGGTCAATGCTTGTCGCAACAACAGTATCCATGTCAATTATATTTGGCATTTTGGAAAAAAATGTAGGCACCAGATTGAGAGATGTGTTATTATAATAAGATTCCTTATCTGCTATTACATTACAGCTACTGTAGACAAGTGCTTCCTGATTACTGAATGACTTAACTACAGCCATGCCATAACAACCACTTAACGTACATAGTTACCAGACAAACCATATGAATTACATGACAAACACTAATATAGACAGATGTAAACTCCATGTGAACAATCAATCAATCAATCAAATGTTATTTGTCACATGCGCCGAATACAACAGGTGTAGACTGTACCGTGAAATGCTTACTTACGAGCCCTTTCCCAACAATGCAGAGTTAAAAAGTAAGAAAAGATTAGCAGGTTTAAAAGGTTAAAAAGGAAAAAAAGGAAATTGTAACAATAAAATAACAATAACGAGGCTACATAAAAGGCGTCAATGTGCAAGGTTACGAGGTAGTTGAGGTTGTTGAGGCATGTACATGTAGGTAGGGGTAAAAGTGACTAGGCAATAAGAATAGATAATAAACAGAGTAGCAGCAGCGTATGTGAAGACTGAAAGTTTTTCTATGTGTGTGTGTGTCGTCAATATGTGGGTGTGTTTTGTGTGTGTGAGCATATGTAGTGTGTGAGTGTGTTGGCGTGACAGTGTAGTATGTGTGAGAGTGTGGGTAGAGTCTAGTGAGTGTGCATAAAGCCAGTACAAGAATGTAATTGCAAAATAGGGGGTCAATGTAAATAGTCAGGGTGGCCATTTGATTAACTGTTCAGCAGTCTTATGACTTGGGGGTAGAAGCTGTTCAGGAGCCTTTTGGGTGCAGACTTGGTGCTCCGGTACCGCTTGCCATGCGGTAGCAGAGAGAACAGTCAATGACTTGGGTGGCTGGAGTCTTTGACAATTTTTAGGGTCTTCCTCTGACACCTCCTGGTATAGAGGTCCTGGATGTCAGGAAGCTTGGCCCCAGTGATGTACTGGGCCATATGCACTTCCCTCTGTAGTGCCTTGCGGTCAGATGCCAAGCAGTTGCCATACCAAGCGTTCATGGGGGCGTGTTCTGCCCTCCATTTGCTGTAGTCCACAATCAGCTTCTTTGTCTTCCTGAAGATGAGGGTGAGGTTGTTGTCCTGGCACCATACTGCCAGGTCTCTGACCTCCTCCTCCTCTCCTTGTAGGATGTCTCATCGTCGTCAGTCATCAGGCCTACCACCGTTGTGTCTTCGGCCAACTTAATGATGGTGTTGGAGTTTTGCGCAGCCACGCAGTTGTGGGTGAACAGGAAGTACAGGAGGGGACAAAGTATGCACCCCTGAGGGGCCCCCGTGTTGAGGGTCAGCGTGGCGGATGAGTTGTTGCACACACATACAACCTGGGGACGGCCAGTCAGGAAGTCCAGGATCCAGTTGCAGAGGGCGGTGTTTATTCCTGAGTCTTTAGCCTAGTGATGAGCTTGGAGGGCATTATGGTGTTGAACGCTGAGCTGTAGTCAATGAACAGCATTTTCAAAAAAGGTGTTCCTTTTGTCCAGGTGGGAAAGGGCAGTGTGAAGTGCAATAGAGACTGCGTCATCTGTGGATCTGTTGGAGCGGAATGTGAATCGAAGTGGGTCCTGGGTGTCTGGGATGATAGTGTTGATGTGAGCAATGACCAGCCTTTCAAAACATTTCATGGCTACAGATGTGAGCACTATGGGATACCCTTCGTAATCCGTGATAGTTTGCAAGCCCTGCCACATCCAATGAGCATCACAGCTGGTGTAGTAGGATTCAATCTTGGTCCTGTATTGACCCTTTTCCTGTTTGATTGTTCGTTGGATGGCGTAGCAAGATTGGAAGCTCTGGAAGCTCTAGTCTTCAGCTAAGTGTGGATGTTGCCTGTAATCCATGGCTTCTGGTTGTGATATGTACGTATGGTCACTGTGGGGACAACGTCGGCGATGCACTTATTAATGAAGCAGGTGACTGATGTGATAAATTCCTCAATGCCATTGGATGAATCCCAGAACATATTCCAGTATGTGCTAGCGAAACAGCGAAACTGTCACATCCTGACCATAGAAGTTTCATTTTCTATGGTAGAGTAGGTCAGGGCGTGACGGGGTTGTGTCTAGTTTAGATTTTCTATGTTGTCATGTTCTTGTTTCTGTATTTCTATGTTTGAAGTTTTTGGGATGATTTCCAATTAGAGGCAGCTGGTCATCGTTGTCTCTAATTGGAGATCATACTTAAGTAGTTGTTTTTCCCACCTGGGTTTGTGGGAGATTGTATTTTGAGTAAGTGTATGTTGCACCTCTTAGTCAAGGTTTGTTGTTTTGTTTATAAGTTTATTTGTATGTCTTGCATAGTTTCACAGTTATAATAAAATGTGGAACGATACACACGCTGCGCTTTGGTCCCATTCTTCAGACAGCCGTGACAGAAACATAGCGAAACATGGTGTAATAGAGTGTAAATGCACACAATATGTCTGGTTTTAATGTTAGCGTACTTGGAACGAAGAACTGCATCCCATGGTAATAATCCTACACTTAACGGCTTGTTAAAAGCGTACTTGGAACTGAGAACTAAAAGTGGTCCCTCACAGGAGAGTGGAAGGGGAGAAAAAGAACGTGGTTTAATCCAGAGCACCACTAATCCATGGAATTAAGCTTCTAAATGGTTCTATTCAAGCCAATGAATTCATGCAGATCTGACCGGCTCTGGTCATGTCATTAAGATGATGGGCGACTTCATGGGAAAGAAAATCAAACGTGGGTCTATCCCACTACATTAACGTACAGGGTCTTCTCCCAACCACGCAGTCAAATGTTTTTTTATTTTATTTTTTTTATTTTTTTTCTACTGCATCATTGATTGTATGTTGTTTTACTCCATGTGTAACTCTGTGTTTTTGTATGTTGTCGAACTGCTTTGCTTTATCTTGGCCAGGTCGCAATTGTAAATGAGAACTTGTTCTCAACTTGCCTACCTGGTTAAATAAAGGTGAAATAAATAAATAAATAAAAAATCCTGCTGTACTACACACACACACACACACACAGTCACACACACACACACAGTCACACACACACACACACAGTCACACACACACACACACACACACACACACACACACACACACACACACACACACACAGTCACACACACGCACACACACACGCAGTCACACACACAGTCACACACACACAGTCACACACACACAGTCACACACACAGTCACACACACACACACACACACACACACACACACACACACACACACACACACACACACACACACACAGTCACACAGTCACACAGTCACACACACACAGACACAGACACACAGTCACACACACTCTCCACCATGCACAGGAATACATTTTTACGAGGGGGAGGAGGAAGAGACCTGAAGTTGATGGCTACATTATGGCAGTGGAATACTAATGATTGGATCAGCTTGGGTCTAAGTCTACAGGATTTGACTTGGTTTTCCTTGCCAGAAGCAAAGCCTGGATTAGAAGTAAATACAGGCTTAGAGAGAACAGAGAGATAGACTGGACAAACACACGACTTGAAACAATCGGAGAGAGATCCTGAATACTTACTTTCGCTTAATACTCAGCAAAAGAGCGAGAGGTGGAGTGGGAGAGAGAGAGAGACACAGAAGGACAGATAAAGACAACGAAAGGAAGGAAGGAAGTAAGAAAGAACATCCCGCTCGGCGTGCTTCAGATCGCCATGATTCCTTCTAAAATCCACTTCCTGCTTGACGTGATGTCACTGCCTACATCACTGGGAGAGGACTGCAGCTGCCTAAGGGCTGTGGATCTCTGATTAGCAGTCTCTCTCTGTGTGTGTTTGTGTGTGTGTGTGTCAGTGGACAGCCAGTGGCATCTCTCCCTCTGCATGGGTATTAATAGGAACACACGTCATACAGGCCTCGAGCTGGAACCTACCCTTAGGCACTGATCTAGGATCAGCTTACCCTCTTCAAAACATAAACTGAACCATTAGAAGTGGGAGACGCAAAACTGACCATAGATCAGCATTCAGGGGCAGCTTTGTCTCAGTGTAGAAAAGGACACAGAGGATACATTCAAGCAAACATATTCATCCATAGCAGAATACCCCATTGTGAGGAAGTTAGCAGAGGGAATAGTGATATAGAATATAGAGATTTTGGCCAGTTTCAGACCTAGGATGCCATGTTGCTTCCTCAAAGCCCTCCATTCAACCATTCAGAATAAACATTTGGATTCTTAGTACTGTCGTTGTAAGTATAGCGGTTCAGCTATCCTGATTCATTTTGAATTCTGTCGTATAAATGAGAATGCAATAAACACACATTCATTCACTTAAACAAGAGGTGTAATTTCTCCAGTTATCATTCCTGCTTACCCCCTCAATAGAAGTGGCCTTGCTGTGGTGTACCAGCTAGCTACAGACACCCAGCCTCTCGCTGTGTATCTGACCTGGCACAGCTCACTGTGAATGGGCCAAAGATGTGGCCGATGACCACTGACTTTTTAAATTATTGAGTGAGTGACCTCAATTGGCTGGTGAAAAAGGCCCCACATCACATCGCTCCTGAGAATCTGCTGCTATTCTAAATATACACAACAAACACTGGCTAGATTCTGAGGCTGACCACTGATGTTCACAGAAGAAATTTAGTATTTATGGGTTTGCATATCTAAATTAATTTTCTAGAATTAAGACCATGCATACTGGATACTGTATATTGTAAGGTTGATATTTTGGCATATAGTAATTGGATAAGGGATACACTGACATACTGTGTGTAAGAATATTGCACAATGGCTTTAATAAGAGTGCCAATAGATGATTAAATATGAACACTATAGATCAACTACTAGTAAGCTCACAATCACAAATCATATTTTAAAACTACTCAAAAGAGATGGTACTAAACTGCTCACATTGTACTGTACACACACACACACACACACGCCAAGTTTGGCAGCTTCTCCTGAACCATACAGCGTTTTGTATTGTCCATAATCCCCAGTCATGAGCATCTAGGCAGTGAAACAATAGTAGCACATCCAACAGCACATCCACCAGCACATCCACCAGCACATCCACCAGCACATCCACCAGCACATCCACCAGAACATCCAACAGCACATCCACCAGCACATCCACCAGCACATCCACCAGCACATCCACCAGCACATCCACCAGCATATCCAACAGCACATCCACCAGCACATCCACCAGCACATCCAACAGCACATCCACCAGCACATCCAACAGCAAGCACTCCCAGATTGGCAGGTCAGAGGAGGAGCAGCAGGTTTACCACTACACGCTCTCACGCTCTCTCTCACACACACACACACACACACACACACACACACACACACACACACACACACACACACACACACACACACACACGCTTGCCCTGATGAGGTGCACGTTACTCACAGTCTTCCTGGCTTTCTTGAAAGAGTTGTGGTGCAGTTTTCAAGGACACACTCGTCTGTCGTCTTCCCCCCTCACTCTCTCTCTCTCCTCTCTCTCTCTCTCTTGTCCTCCTCTCTGTCGCTGCAGCCACAACAAACGTGAATGTGACGCTCGCTCTATTTCTCGTCCTCTCGTTTCTCCCTCTCTTCTCTCCGTCTGCTGTCTCTGGATCAGGGGCTGAGTGGTTCTCTGTGTACCGCCAAGCGGGACCTCTATCTGGCGAGTGTGGTTTGTGGGAGGGAAGGAGGGAGAGAGGGAGGGGGAAATAGAGAGAAAAAGGAGTGCTGGATAAACTGACGGCTCTTTCCCCTGCCTGTGTACTGGTACACACACTGACACACACACACTCTACACAGAATCGTCTCCCGGCAGGCTCCTATTGCAAGCCAGCAGAAAACAGCCTGCTTTACTGAAAAGCACCAGCATCACATTTCAGGGAAGAGAGAGGGAGAGAAAGAGGTCTGGGACAGGACAGGACCGGAGAGGAAGTCTCAGGCTACTGAGCGCTACACGGTCCCCTAAGCCTAGCTGTCTCACGTGAAAAATGCCCCCTCGCTGAATTCAGAAAAGGACTTTGATAAACAAACAAAGAATCAAACGTTTATTTAAAGAGGGTGATGTGTTTCCTGTTTCCTGCATTGCCCACTGCTGCTTGCTCTGCTTCTTTTCCACATCAGCAGTGTTTCCCTTTTGGTTAACACACACTGGGAGAGGAGGGTAGGGTACAGTATTATCATAGGCTAGACTACTATAAAGAGTACTACTGTTGAAATCTCAGCAAACCAGATAGTGTAGCTATCAGAGGTAGATTTAGTAGGTCTGTTAGCAGCACTATATCGATACAGTTTATTTTTTGTATACTTCATGGCGAGTATCAATATTGTTCACAATTCTATTTGGGTTTGAAACTGCTATATGCTTGATCTGCTGTATGCTTGATCTGCTTCCCTAACCATATACTGAATGATGTGAGGGTGTGTCTACGAAAGTCCAGAGGGGATATATGAATCCAAAAATGATTCCCTCGTTATGTGGAGATCACAACTTATTTATCTCATGATCACGACATAACAAAAATTGTTTTGTTCGAGATCACCACTTATTTATCTCATGATCACGACATAACAAAGCTGTTTTGTCTAGATGATGAGAAACTCTAGAAATGGGAGTGGACGTATTGATGATAGATTGACAGTATGGCTGAGACGGCAGAGGCCACAGTGGATCAGCACATATGTTTTTATGAAATGCTACACTAAGGAATGGTACATTTCATGCTAACATCATGCTTTCATTTGTTTGTAGCGCATTATCAGTTTCTAAGTTAGAATGTTAGCAAGCTAAATTTCACTTACCTTGAGCTAATAGCTTGTGGGGGAGCTAAGCTCTCGTGAGGCATTTAAGCCCTGAATGATGCCTCACAGGAGAACACTGTTTCCCATGCTGTGTGCCACCCCACAGGACAACAGCCAATCGCATGCAAGCAACAACGCAGCTAACTTGGCTAGTCTTGTGAGCGAGCGAGCTAGCTAGCTTGTTAGCTAGGTAGTCTTGTTAACTAGATAGCTAGATAGCTTGTTATCTATGCTGGTTGTTAGCTTGCATAATGGATATGTGTATAATTGTAAGGGACAGTTCAATATTGAAATAATAGAATATTTTCATTTACAGAGTGGGTGAGCTCCATTCCTGAAAGGCTGATCAGATTCAATAAGAGAGTCAGCGGCTGAGTCCGGATTCTACCTTGTTGGCTGTTTCATAGGTAAAGCTCCTTCCAGGCAGATTAGCAGTCAGTACATTATATATGATCAAGAGTGGGTGCCCTCTTTTCCTGGCAGTTGAAAAGATTCAACAGCAGCCTCAGAGGCTGATATGTCAGGATGCTGCCTTCTAGGCTGCCTGCAAGGAGCCTTACCTATGAAACAGCCTATGAGGCAGCATCCTGACATCAGCCTCTGAGGCTTCTATTGAACGTGATCAGCCTGCCAGGAATAGAGCTCACCCCCTGGATCAGATATGCATCTTCCTATAAAGCACTTTGACAGCTAATCTGCCTGCAAGGAGCATTACCCATAAAACAGTTTATGAGGCAGCATTTTGACTTATTTAATGTGATCAGCCTGTCAGGAATGGAACTCACCCACTCTGTAAATTTAAATATTATCCACAAAACATGAAGTGTCCCTTATAATTATACACACATCAATTATGCAAGCTAACAACCAGCATAAATAACAAGCTAGGTTGCTAGCGAGGTAACAAGACTACCTAGCTAACAACCAGCATAAATAACAAGCTAGCTTGCTAGCGAGGTAACAAGACTACCTAGCTAACAACCAGCATAAATAACAAGCTAGCTTGCTAGCGAGGTAACAAGACTACCTAGCTAACAACCAGCATAAATAACAAGCTAGCTTGCTAGCGAGGTAACAAGACTACCTACTAACAACCAGCATAAATAACAAGCTAGCTTGCTAGCGAGGTAACAAGACTAGCTGAGTTAGCTGCGTTGTTCCTTGCATGCGATTGGCTGGTCTTGGAGGCATCGTGTAGAATCATTCAGGGCTTAAATGCCCCACAAGTGTATTGCGATCAACGCAGCCACAGGGCTACTTGATGAGGTGGTTGTTGTGCATCCGAACAAATGAATGGATAATGCATGGAACTGTTGATTATCTCGTGATCTCTACAAAACAACTTTTGTCATGTCATAATCATGAGATAAATAAGTTATGATCTCGACATAACTATGACTTTCATTTTTTTATTCGTATGTCCTCTCTGGACTTCTGTACCCCATACCACCATCAAATACAATAGGCTATAATAACACCCCCACCCTCCTTCGTGTACCTCTCTCTCTCTAGCCCCCCCTCTCTCTCTCTCTCTCTCTCTCTCTCTCTCTCTCTCTCTCTCTCCTCTCTCTCTCTCTCTCTCTCTCTCTCTCTCTCTCTCTCTCTAGCTCTCTCTCTCTCTCTCTCTCTCTCTAGCTCTCTCTCTCTGTAGCTCTCTCTCTCTAGCCGTCTCTCTCTCTAGCTCTCTCTCTCTAGCTCTCTCTCTCTAGCTCTCTCTCTCTCTAGCTCTCTCTCTCTCTAGCTCTCTCTTTAGCTCTCTCTCTCTCTAGCCCTCTCTCTCTCTAGCTCTCTCTCTCTCTCTAGCTCTCTCTCTCTAGCCCTCTCTCTCTCTAGCTCTCTCTCTCTCTCTAGCTCTCTCTCTCTCTAGCTCTCTCTCTCTCTAGCCCTCTCTCTCTCTAGCTCTCTCTCTCTCGAGCTCTCTCTCTCTCTAGCTCTCTCTCTCTCTAGCTCTCTCTCTCTCTAGCTCTCTCTCTCTCTAGCTCTCGCTCTCTCTCTAGCTCTCTCTCTCTCTAGCTCTCTCTCTCTCTAGCTCTCTCTCTCTCTAGCCCTCTCTCTCTCTAGCCCTCTCTCTCTCTAGCTCTCTCTCTCTCCCGTTGACAGACAGATAGAACTCCACGTGGCGGCGAATGCACAATATGAAACCGGTCACCTGAAACCAATAGAACAGTTTCTCAGTAGGCTAAATACAAAAGGGATGAATGGATTTTAGCCTGACACAGTCCGTGTCCTTATATCAGCGCTAGAAAGCATCTCAAGGACAAGTCTCCCACTGAACAATATGCAGCGCACCTCAATTGAAGTTAGGAAAAATGAGAGAGGTGGGATATATGCAGACAAGTGTTGCTGCCGAAAGCACCGTCAGTAGCCTAAATATGTAACTTGTAATACTGGTAAATTATCAACAATATCTTTTTTTTTTTACAGTCTGCGACTACCTGAGGCTTGGGCAAAATACAGAAATCACCTTTTCCATTTTGTCTTCTTGCACATAGCCTGTTTGAGGGTGACGCATTGAGAATGAATAGCATACATTTACAGAAGTTCATAGTAAGATTCATATTTGGGTCAAAACTAATTAGAAAGCTTAGTAATGGCTTATTACCTTATGGGTCAGTACTGTGTATGCAGCGCCTTGCCAGGTGGATATGAGGTGAGGGACACAAGCTGGTCAGAACCAGAGCCATGGCAGTCAAAACTGGTGATCAAAACCAGTAACTTGAGTCAACTTTGTCACTTCCAGGAGATGTCATCTTCACAAGGCTACTTACTGATGGAATGCTACATTGTTTGTGGCTCTCAGAAGACAGCTGCATTTCCGCAGTGATCTAATAGGCCTACTATGTATTTTAACATACTGAATGTTTATTAGGCCTGGTGAAGCCTTTAGCGGTAGTAGTCTTTCAGGTAAAGTCAGGTGTTTTATTCACAGCAAGGTGTTCCAGCAGTTCTACTAGCCAACAGTTGAATGTCTAAACTGATCCATGAAAAATAAGAAAAGCTACATGTAGCAAACACTAATTTGTATCCGTGAACGAGACCTAACATTTGGTTGAGTTGTCAACTATTGTCTATTGAATGTGAAATCAACAAATACATTCACCATGTCATTGAATTTAGGTTAAAAGTTTGGTGAAAAAGATATAAAATGCCATTTATGTTGATGACTTTTTGCAAGTCCAATTAGTTTTCAACGTTGATTTAACGTCATCACATAGATTCTTTGGTTAAAATGACGTGGAAACAACGCTGATTCAATCAGTTTTTGCCCAGTGGGTCAGCTGTTTACCATTGAGCTGCTTGAGAAGGAGGGATTCACTAGCCCAGGTGCCAGGCATAGTTTGCTGACCACATTTGTTTTGGAACCGGGCTGCCTCCCGGTCAAGAACCGGGCTGCCTCCCGGTCAAGAACCGGGCTGCCTCCCAGTCCAGAACCTAGCTGCCTCCCAGTCCAGAACCGGGCTGCCTCCCAGTCCAGAACCTAGCTGCCTCCCAGTCAAGAACCGGACTGCCTCCCAGTCAAGAACCGGGCTGCCTCCCAGTCCAGAACCTAGCTGCCTCCCAGTCAAGAACCGGGCTGCCTCCCAGTCAAGAAACGGGCTGCCTCCCAGTCCAGAACCTAGCTGCCTCCCAGTCCAGAACCGGGCTGCCTCCCAGTCAAGAAACGGGCTGCCTCCCAGTCCAGAACCGGGATGCATCCCAGTCCAGAACCGGGATGCATCCCAGTCCAGAACCGGGATGCCTCCCAGTCAAGAACCGGGCTGCCTCCCAGTCAAGAAACGGGCTGCCTCCCAGTCCAGAACCGGGCTGCCTCCCAGTCCAGAACCGGGATGCATCCCAGTCCAGAACCGGGCTGCCTGCCAGTCAAGAACCGAGCTGCCTCCCAGTCAAGAACCGGGCTGCCTCCCAGTCCAGAACCGGGCTGCCTGCCAGTCAAGAACCGAGCTGCCTCCCAGTCAAGAACCGGGCTGCCTCCCAGTCAAGAAACGGGCTGCCTCCCAGTCCAGAACCGGGCTGCCTCCCAGTCCAGAACCGGGCTGCCTCCCAGTCCAGAACCTAGCTGCCTCCCAGTCAAGAACCGGACTGCCTCCCAGTCAAGAACCGGGCTGCCTCCCAGTCCAGAACCTAGCTGCCTCCCAGTCAAGAACCGGGCTGCCTCCCAGTCAAGAAACGGGCTGCCTCCCAGTCCAGAACCTAGCTGCCTCCCAGTCCAGAACCGGGCTGCCTCCCAGTCAAGAAACGGGCTGCCTCCCAGTCCAGAACCGGGATGCATCCCAGTCCAGAACCGGGATGCATCCCAGTCCAGAACCGGGATGCCTCCCAGTCAAGAACCGGGCTGCCTCCCAGTCAAGAAACGGGCTGCCTCCCAGTCCAGAACCGGGCTGCCTCCCAGTCCAGAACCGGGATGCATCCCAGTCCAGAACCGGGCTGCCTGCCAGTCAAGAACCGAGCTGCCTCCCAGTCAAGAACCGGGCTGCCTCCCAGTCCAGAACCGGGCTGCCTGCCAGTCAAGAACCGAGCTGCCTCCCAGTCAAGAACCGGGCTGCCTCCCAGTCAAGAAACGGGCTGCCTCCCAGTCCAGAACCGGGCTGCCTCCCAGTCCAGAACCGGGATGCATCCCAGTCCAGAACCGGGCTGCCTCCCAGTCAAGAACCGGGCTGCCTCCCAGTCCAGAACCGGGATGCATCCCAGTCCAGAACCAGCAAAAAACAAAAGTGACAGAAATTAAGCTTGTGGAGTAATGAGTAGGATTCTGTGTTTTCACATGTAAAAGTGATTGTTTTGATAAAAACGCTTTATCTGCCCTCTCAATGAAAACTAGCTTGAAAATTCAAAAATATTTGGGGGAAAAGAGAAGTTGTACAGTGGGTTAAAAAAGTATTTGATCCCCTGCTGATTTTGTACATTTGCCCACTGATAAAGAAAGGATAAGTCTATAATTTTAATGGTAGGTTTATTCGAACAGTGAGAGACAGAATAACAACCAAAATATCCAGAAAAACGCATGTCAAAAATGTTATAAAATGATTTGCAATTTAATGAGGGAAATAAGTATTTGACCCCTCTGCAAAACATGACTTAGTACTTGGTGGCAAAACCCTTGTTGGCAATCACAGAGGTCAGACGTTTCTTGTAGTTGGCCACCAGGTTTGCACACATCTCAGGAGGGATTTTGTCCCACTCCTCTTTGCAGATCTTCTACAAGTCATTAAGGTTTTGAGGCTGAGGTTTGGCAACTCGAACCTCCACAAATTTTCTAAGGGATTAAGGTCTGGAGACTGGCTAGGCCACTCCAGGACCTTAATGTGCTTGTTCTTACATTTCTGAATGACGCAACATGCTGCCTTATTGATGACATAACAGAGCAGTGCCAATTACTGTTAGATTTTTAAATTGCCAGTTGCCTGGTGCAACCTAGGTCAGTTTAACAGATTGGAGCCTTTTGAATGGGCATCCAATCGACGCGTGTCGGAAAATACGGAAAATACATCTAAAAGCACATGTCAGAAAAACTCTGAAACATTGTTGTGCTCCCCTGCTCAGACGTTGCTGATGCATGCCAAATATTATAATGCCTGGATAGGTATTTTACATATCATCTAACCACATCATGTGTTATAGCAATCTGGTGCCCAACAGGAAAGTCGATGACGTGGTACGCAACCATTGGTTGATGCACGCAACGTCTGAGCAGGGGAACGCGAACCAAGTAACAATGAGGTGGCGATTAACAAAGTGAGTACTTAAATGGTTTTAAATTACCAAAAACTGCATAAACATTAGCAGAACATGTAAACTAAATATAAAATAAAAGTGAATAAGCAAAATACTTCAATCAAACGAACAGAAGCAAAGGTGAATGGAGCTGAGCATATCCCCAATCACAATAATGACTGATGTTTTGAAAACATATTTCTACAGGATAATAGTAGGCTACACGTTTAGGTTTAAATTCAGTAACAGGTAGTCTCTTTACAAAAGAAACTATATGGATAGACAATCAAATGAATGCAATGATAATAGGGGGGAACACGAATTGTGCTATGTAGACATAGACCTAAATTCACGCAATTTCATTTTATTCTAGTGATCGTGTTAATTGATTCCAATACACACGTCACAACAATGTGATGAAGGCTGCAAAAATGAGATGTTCTTTGATGCCGCTGTCATTGCAGTTCCATGTTTTTTGTTGTTGTTGATGTGTTTTTCTAATTTAGTAACTGTTTTGTGCATTATATTCCTCCAAATCCTTTAGGCTAAGGTCAGCCAGAGATGGGAGTATATGTACCTCCTAGTCCAAGAGAGTCGAGGGAGACCTTCCAGATTCAGTGCAAGAGAACCCCTACACAATCAACACTGGGGGTGAGTGCTCATTCAGAATCACAAAACTGCTACAAATGTGTGACAACTTCACCCGCAATGTAGAGAATGACTTTCATTATTCCACCTATTACTACTCTGTACATTGCACTTCTATTCAAATTACGATCAGTGAACAAACATACACACACACACATAGCCTGTAAGCTGGTAAAGAATGAGTGCCTTCCTATTTACATTAACAGTGACACCCACACACACACACTCGTCCTGATGAGGTGCACGTTACTGCACCTGTCTGCCGGCCCTGCAGGATATCCGTGCATATTTGATCCTAAGCCTACCAGGCTCATGTGTGTATTATTAATTCCATGGTGTCTGTGTAGGAAAACACACACAGACACACACACACACACACACACACACACACACACACACACACACACACACTATTATCCCTTGTCTCTATATGTTGTCAAACAGACACACATGGTTCTATTTAACTATGGCAAAGGGAAAGCCACAGTTTGCCAATAGCAATGCATTGATAAAGAAGCTTCCATTGATTCCCTATGTAAATGCCAGCATCAGCAGTAGCTTATCACAGATTAGATCAATTAGAATCGTTTTTGAGAGCGAAAGGAGGTAGAATTCCCAGCCAGGTCACACGTGATACAAGTCAATATTCGACGTCCATCCACTTCTGAGTACGTCGGGAGATTAAGTGGAAACCGGCCACTAGGGACAACAGTGAACGCTGTTACCTTCAAGTAGGTTTCGCTAGGGTGTTGTGAACTGGGATGGCAGATGGAAATAAACATCTGCCTTCAGTGCCTAAGGTTAAATGTTCAAATGCAGTAATACAAAGTTGTTTTTGACATTTTTGTTTTAAGCCTATCACAAACCTTAACCCTTACCTTAACCATTCTGAGTTAACCCCTGAACTTAAGATTTGAGAAACATGGATGGACGTGAGACTGTGAGAGCTTGTTGAGAATTTCACAGCTTTCGTATGCTGTGCTGTGAGTGTGTGTGCTTGTATTTGTGTGTTGCACCTTCGCCATCACAGACAGACTTAATGTAGGGACAATGTTGCAAATGCAGAGCATTCTGCAAATACATTTACTCAAATTCAGTGTTATGATAATAATTAATAATAATTGGGAATGGTTATGGCTAGAATATTTTCTCACTATAGTTGATATTTGGTTCTTCCCTTGATTTAGTTTTTTGTGCTCCAGTTTTTATCTGTTCCAATTTGGTCTTCAATGTTTCATCAAAAGGCTAGAAAAAGTGTATCTCTCCATCATTATAATTTCCAATAAAATATCTTAGTATGCTTTTTTTCAAATTGTTTCATTTTCTCTGATGAAAATGATTGGTCTACCGAGGCAACATGATTCATTCAGGTTCAGTTTGATATCGGATGTCATTTTTGCATAAGAGAAAAGGGCATTCTAACCCCCCAATACATTATTATTATAAAACAGTGTTTTTTTCTCTTTTGACACAGATGAAAACAGTATGTAATAAATTAAAGTGGATATAGTACAATAATTAGTCATCTTTGCTACAGGTGTTTTACATTACCGTCACATTAACTTGTACACATACATTGCAGTACAATTCATTTTTCAAGTATTCATAAGTTAATAATATTGTGTAAAATGTTGCTTTATAGAATGACAGTATAATGTAATTCAGCTATGTAAAATATCAGAGAGAGATCAATAACATCTAAACCTTACTATCTGCTTGCATGATGTTATTCTAAACAGATAAAGTATTGCGACCCAAAGGGGACTAGGACAGGATGTGAAAGATATCACTACAGAACTATCACCAACTATTGAAAGCCAACACTAATTCCTCAAACTTCTCAGAGCGCCAGTGAAGTTAGATCTGTGCTCTCTAAACCTCCCGGCACCAGTACAGTTCAGTGTAATGGTACAGCTGGGTGAGGTAAGGTGTCAGTCCTTCCTTAGAACAGGAGGAGGACGCGGTAACCTGCCTCCTAACAACAGACCCGCTCCTAATTTGACCCCAATAATCAATGTCACAGAGACACAGATGGAGGACTGGAGGACTCGCACGCAACAGGATCCACACAACACTTTAGTGCTGACGAGGGGGAAAAGCTGCTCATATCTGTGGCATGGCGCTTTATCTCTCTAGCTCTGACTTCTACTGGACTGGGACTTGGAGGAAAGTCACAGACTCTGAGAGGTCACACAGGACTGGGACTTGAAGGAAAGTCACAGACTCTGAGACTTCTACAGGACTGGGACTTGGAGGAAAGTCACAGACTCTGAGACATCTACAGGACTGGGAATGAGGTCACACAGGTTATAGCTTCAGAGAATGAACGAAAGCACCAGAAGAGAGAGAGACAGAGACATAGACAGAGACCAAGACAGAGACAGAGAGAGAGAGAGAGAGAGAGCGAGAGAGAGGGAGAGAGAGAGAGAGACAGAGACAGAGAGAGAGACAGAGAGAGAGAGAGAGAGAGAGACAGAGAGAGTGAGAGAGAGAGAGAGAGCCAGAGAAAGAGAGAGAGACAGAGAGAGAGAGAGAGAGAGAGAGAGAGAGAGAGAGAGAGAGAGAGAGAGAGAGAGAGAGAGAGTGAGAGACAGAGAGAGAGAGAGTGAGAGAGAGAGAGAGAGAGAGAGACAGAGAAAGAGAGAGAGACAGAGAGAGAGAGAGAGAGACAGAGAGAGAGAGAGAGACAGAGAGAGACAGAGACAGAAGAATACCAGAAAGCAACCTGGAACCAAAATATCCAAACACTCTTAGATAACTTTCTGGATACCACATTCACTCACAGTAAAGAAGGCATCAATCTAGCAGTACGAAACATCAACTATATATTCAGGCAAACGGCAAAAGAAGCACAATTGAAATTGATAAAAAAC
The DNA here is from genome assembly GCF_901001165.1 of Salmo trutta. NCBI lineage: Eukaryota > Metazoa > Chordata > Actinopteri > Salmoniformes > Salmonidae > Salmo > Salmo trutta. The sequence goes on from NC_042989.1 coordinate 29,082,939, forward strand.
AAAACTAAAAAAATCACAGATGACAACTGGTTTGATGCAGATTGTAAAATTATAAGGAAAAAACTTAGAACACTATCCAACCAAAAGCACAGAGACCCAAATAATGGTGAATTACGCCTTCATTACTGTGAGACTTTAAAAATCTATAAACGTACACTCAGAACCAAAAAAGCACAGTACAACAGCAAGCAGCTGACACTAATTGAGGAGTCCATAAACACAAACAACTTTTGGCAAAATTGGAAAAAACTAAAAAAATCTAAACAAGAGGAATTAGCAATACAAAATGGTGACATATGGACAACCCATTTCAAAACACTCTACAACACCGTTCAAATTGACACAAACGCAGAACAACGCCAAATCCATGAGAAGTTGAATGGATTAGAAAAAGCTATAAAGGACAATCAAAACCCATTGGACTCCCCAATTACTGACCAGGAGCTCTATAAGAAACTTCAGGCTCTCAAATTTAAAAAAGCCTGCGGACCTGATGGCATCCTAAATGAGATGCTCAAACTCACTAGTGCAAAATTTCAATTGGCTATATTAAAATTGTTTAATTTGATCCTGAGTGTAGGTTATTTCCCTGACATCTGGAATCAAGGACTCATAACCCCAATCTTTAAGAATGGAGACAAATTTGACCCTAACAATTACAGAGGCATTTGTGTGAACAGTAACCTGGGGAAGGTTTTCTGTAGTATCATCAATGTAAGAGTTCTAAACTTCCTTAATTAGCACAATGTCTTGAGTAAAAGCCAAATTGGATTTATACCAAAACATCGCACAACTGATCATATTTACACCTTACACACCCTGATAGATAAACATGTCCACCAAAATAATACCAAAATATACACTTGCTTTATCGACTTCCAAAAAGCATTTGATTCTATTTGGCATACAGGACTGTTCTACAAAGTTATTGAAAGTGGTGTAGGGGGTAAAACATATGACATAATTAAATCAATGTATACTGGCAATACGTGCAGCATTAACATTGGTAAGAAAAGGACAGAATTCTTTAACCAGGGGCGGGGCCTTCGTCAGGGTTGCAATCTGAGCCCTGCACTCTTCAATATTTACATTAACGAATTGGCCACTAATCTAGAAAAATCCTCAGCCCCTGGTGTTAGTCTCCACAATTCAGAAGTTAAATGCCTACTCTTCGCAGATGACCTATGCCTGCTGTCACCCACAGCACCTGGCCTACAGCAGAGCCTGGACCTGCTAGAGCAGTACTGCCAGACCTGGGCCCTGGCAGTAAACCCCAAAAAGACTAAAATAATGATTTTCCAGAGAAGATCCAGATCTCAGGGAATTAGACCAAAGTTCTCAATTGGTACAAAATATATAGAGTACTGTACACACTACAATTACTTAGGTTTAAAAATAAGCTCAACTGGACACCTTAATGAGGCAGTGAATGAACTGAGAGAGAAAGCACGCAGGGCATTCTACGCCATTAAAAAGCAAATTCAAATTGAAATACCTATTAAAATTTGGCTAAAACTAATTGAATATGTCATTGAACCAATTGCACTTTATGGCAGCGAGGTGTGGGGTCCACTTGCAAAACAAGATTTCATCAAATGGGACAAACACCCCATTGAAACCCTACATGCAGAGTTCTGTAAGATTCTCCTACGTGTCCAGAGGAAAACTACAAACAATGCATGCAGGGCAGAATTAGGCCAATATCCACTAATAATAAAAACTCAAAAAAGAGCAATTAAGTTTTGGAAACATCTAAAATACAGTGACCCCCTCTCATATCATTACCAAGCCCTGCAATGCCAAGAGCTGAGCAAAGAAAAGAGTCCCCTCATCCAGCTGGTCCTGGGGCTGAGTTCACAAACCTGTTCTACTAACACACTGAAGCCTCAGGACCAGAACATCCAATCAATCAGAATAAACCAAATTACAACACAGTCAAAACAAAACTACATTGCTTATTGGGAAACACAAGCACAAACACAAAGCAAAATGCAGTGCTATCTGGCCCTAAATCGACAGTACACTATGGCTAAATATTTGACCATGGTTACTGATCAAAACCTTAGAAAAACCTTGACAAAGTACAGGCTCAGTGAGCACAGCCTTGCCATTGAGAAGGGTAGACACAGGAAAACCTGGCTCCCTGTAGAGGAAAGGCTGTGCAACCACTGCACAACAGCAGAACCTGAGACGGAGCTGCATTTCCTGACAAAATGTCAAAAATATAAAACAATTAGAGAGTGTCATTTCCCCAAATTTGAAATCCTTATTCAAGGTTTTAAAGACCTCTCTGATGAGGATAGGCTACCCATCCTGTTGGGGGAGGAAGCAGAGAGCTGTGGGTTGGCAGCGCACTACATTGCTGCCTGCCATAAGTTGAGGGACAGTGTCTGACAGACCAATAAACCTGCACATGTCCTCAACTGTATGATTATTGTTATTGTTGAATGTATGGTTATATTGACCGTTGGTTATTGTTGTTACTGTTGTCCCATTGACAATTTTTGATTCTCATTTTTATTTTATTTTTTTATATTGTAAATATCCAAAGTAAGCTTTGGCAATATGTACATTGTTACGTCATGCCAATAAAGCGAATTGAATTGAATTGAATTGAATTGAATTGACAGAGACAGAGACAGAGAAAGAGAGAGAGACAGAGAGAGAGAGAGAGAGAGAGAGACAGAGACAGAGACAGAGAAAGAGAGAGAGACAGAGAGAGAGAGAGAGAGAGAGAGAGAGAGAGAGAGAGAGAAAGAGAGAGACAGAGAGAGAGAGAGAGAGAGAGAGAGAGAGAGAAAGAAAGAAAGAGAGAGACAGAGAGAGAGAGAGAGAGAGAGAGAGAGAGAGGGGACAGTTGCTGACTGACACTAGTACAGGGTGTACAGACAGATATAGCAGCTCCAGTATTGTTTTAGATCCACAGCAGCTTGGCTTGGAGAGATGAGACAGGAGCCCAGTCTTAACGCTCCACTTTGTCCATTCCTCAAATGCCCTGGCCATGTATCTGTCCCTCGGGCATGACACCCTAGCCATCCCCAAACACACCTTACCCACTGGATTTAAACACACACACATACACACTCCCCTACTCTCCCTGTACACAGACAATTTTCTGCCCCCTACCATCTTGTCACTATTCAGTGTCATGGCTACAGAGTGTGCTTTGTTTACGCTGCAATGATATCGTCCCCTGAGATCTCCATGGCAGTTTATTTATGCCTTGGCCCTAATAATGGAGTTGACCTGAACCATGAATATTAATCCTGTTAATATCCTGTTGATTGAAATTATTACTCATTTATTACACTTAAGACTAATTGTATCGTTGCTTTATTTATTCGGTAAATCATCCCAAAGCAGGGTAGAGAGAAATTAGACGCTCGGAGAAGCAGTTCCCTCCTGGAGATACACTATTCATTCTGAAGGATAACATGTCTCGTTTAGTCTTCAAAAGAAAATTATACTGAACAAAAATATTAACTCAACGTGCAACAATTTCAAAGATTTTACTGAGTTACAGATCATAGAAGGAAATCAGTCAATTGAAATAAATTCATTAGGCCTTAATCTATGGATTTCACATGATTGGCCAGGGGTGCAGCCATGGGTGGGCCTGGAAGGGCATAGGCCCACGCACTTGGGAGCTAGGTCCACCCACTGGGAAGCCAGGCCCAGCCAATCAGAATTACTTTTTCCCCACAAAAGGGTTTTATTACGGGCAAAAATACTCCTCAGCTTCCCCCCTCCCCCTTCTCAGACGATCCACAGCTGAAGAAGCCGGATGTGGAGGTCCTGGCCTGCCTGGCGTGGTTACACATGGTCTGCGTTTGTGAGGCCGGTTGGATGTACTGCCAAATTCTTTAAAACGGACGTTGGAGGAGGCTTATGGTCGAGAAATTAAAATTTGATTATCTGGCAATAGCTCTGTTGGACATTCCTGCAGTCAGCATGCCCATAGCACGCTCCCTCGAAATGTGAGACATCTGTGGCATAGCAATTGCACATTTTAGAGTGGCCTTTATTGTCCCCAGAACAATGTGCACATGTGTAATAATAATGCTGTTCAATCAGCTTCTTCATATGCCACACCTGTCAGGTGGATGGATTATCTTGGAAAAGGAGAAATGCTCACTAACAGGGATGTAAACTAATTGGTGCACAAACATTTGAGAGAAATTATATTTTTGTGTGTATGGGACATTTCTGGGATCTTTTATTTCAGCTCATGAAAACTTGGACCAACACTTTACATGTTGCGTTTACATTTTGTTCAGTATAACACTGCTTGGCTGGTATTGATGAAAAGAGACAGCGATGATGAGAATGAACACAGTAGCAACTGTTCTAGACACTAGGAGTAGCAGTGCATTAAAGGGTAGATAAGGACTCCTATCCAATACTAGACTACGACACTACTCTGGACTCCAACACACTATTCTCACACTCACAATAGACATGCATGTGTTTGTTTTTTAGGACTGGGCTAAGATAAGATTGAACGATTTTAGATGTATTTTAAAATTGATCTGTGTTGTTCGGTAGTCTATTGGCATTGTTACTTCAGTGCAAGACAAGTTAACACATATTTACAGCTGATGCTCAAGGGCAGTGTTCATCAGGGCACAACGTGGTGGAACGTTCAGGTAGACATGTATTGTGTTGAACAGACAGGCCTCTCTGTCAAGTAGAGTAGGGTATCGTGTCAGCTCTATTCATGGTATTTCTATCAGCAACGTTAAGGAGCCTACATAATGTTGCGCCCTCCTGAACGCCAGTTTAGGAGCTACCTTCAGCACCATGGACAGCTCCGCCTGTAAACACCCGATGACAAACTGACGTATGCATCACTCAGAAATGGAACAAATACAACCCATATATTTACATACACGTTGAAAGGCCAGTGTAGTTTTCAGTTTCCATTGAAATCTGGACTGATCTATTATCTTGATATATTTGTATTCACAAGAATCAATGCAAGAATTTCTAGCCAATTGTTGTGTTGGAAAAGCGACGATAGGCCTACGTTTAAGCCCATATTGATATGCTCTTACGGCTGTTGAATGGTTTTGAACCTAAAAGCCACATTGTCCTCTGCGTGGCATTAGGTCTACACTTTGATTTCAAGTACTCACCGTGTTCCTACGATTTATTACAAGTTTGCCAATCTAATGTTAACACTCCTATCGATTAAAAACAACAACAACATAAATGTTCCGCAATTTGCCTTTGAGGTCAGGCGGCAGTAGCGTTCCGTCAGTCGCAGCCCTTCGTCGGAATAGGTATTGAAGTGTTCTATTTAAGAAAAGCTCGTGTCACTTGCAGCTGTGGAGGGTTGAAGTGTGGAGCCAATCATCTCTGTATCAAGGAGCTGACACCGTTAAATCGTATTGACATGCCACCGCATTAACATGCAAAGCGCACTGCACGTTTGATTCGATTAGTTAATTGTACACACCTATTTCTCCCCCGTCAACTCATAGGACAACGGGATTCTGCAATCTGCACAATAAAACGGTATAGCTCACACTTCGAATGACATGGATAGACATCACATTTTGACGTCAATCTTGAACGACCTGGCTGGCTAGTCTACTGCTTCAATCATGAATATGCCTATTTTGCCGTCATATTTGTTTTCAAATGTTGTCCTCGTGTAAATGTGTGATTCTAAATGATATAGTATTTTTTCTAATTACATTTTGAAGTTGGAGGTGTTATTTTGCATACAACTGAATGAGGATATATTTGAAATATGTCCCATGGAAAATGCATTCTCTAGAGAGTACTGTATCTTTGCTGCCACCTAATGCAGATATTGTGTTTTCTTGGACCGTTTAATCTCGAGGTTGGGGAATTCACAGCAACACACCACCCGCAACAGAGCGGCTTGCGCCACAGCAGGCGACCAGGATTTCGGCGTCACACGAGGCATTTGTGATATGCTAATTTAATCATTTCTGTCTACCGGCCCTTCCACCTATCAATCTAATCACTTAATCAGGATTCGTGCGGCGAGCGCTGAGCTGGAGTCATCCCGTGCACAAATACCACAACAGCCGCTTTCATCTGACGCACGTCCTGCCATCCCCACCTCCCACTCCACCCCTTTTAATTTTAGTGATGGTTCACTTTAATTATTCTGAAAATTAAATCAAACGTAATCACCCGGATTAATGCAACCCGCGAGATAATTCAATGGCGTTCGAAAGCAAACCTATAAATTTCCAAAAGCTGCACGCAGCAGGCACGCTCCTGACCGCATGAGCTGAACGATTAAGGCAAGTCAACATTTTAACTAGCCTGCTCCGTTGAGTTTAATATAGGCCTATAGGTCTAGCCTTCGGTAGACCATTATTTTGTGTAAAAAATATGTTATATTTTCTTTACTTTTCGGAATACACCCACCACCGAAAAAATAGATAAGCCTAGTTATTGCTGCGTGTTGTTGTACTTACAGGCTACTTCTACTGTGTGTGTGTGTGTGTGTGTCACTGCGCGTGCGTGACTGTTTGTGCGCGCGAGTATGGGTACCCTATGTGCGCCTTTGCCAAGCGTATGATGCCGTGGTGAACTAATCAGCACCGTGTTGATGTAAAAAAAACGCCAACTCTGACAAACATATGGGCTTGACTAACTCACTCCCTCACTTAGCATCATCGGACTCCACATACCAACTGTCGCAAACCATAAAAGGAATTATCCTAGTTACTCACATGCTCGCTTGGCGTCACTTCTGAGTATTATATTACTGGACTGGGCGGCAGCGGGAGGAGTGGAGCTGGGGTTCTGGGGTTGGTGGTGGCTTGTTCTTCTGTGGCTCTGAGCGTGAGTCAGACGGGGCGTTGATTGCTTCGGGTCTCGAGCAGCGCTTTGCGTTGGGGGGCTTCAAAAGAACTTTAGAGCTTCCGGATTGGAGATGCCTGCAAGTGCTTTCTGGTGAAAACAGGGGGAGAGACCGAGAGAGGGATAATGCAACTGGGGATGGGAAGACGTCATTTTGCGCGGTTATAGGACGGAGCCGTGAGCTTTTCTCCTCTCCTGTCCCCCTCTCCCCCTCCCCCCGTTCTCGCTCTCTCTCTCTCTCTCTCTTTGGACAGACAAATGTTTATGGGAGAATTCGTATAAATGAAAAAGTAGTAGGCTTTATTAGGCGTCTTTGAGGAACGTTCTTATTTTTATGTCACTGTGAGTTGCACTGTGATAGCATAACTTGTATTTGAAGGACTCATTAGTTGGAGAAATGTGTTCATGTAAAATTTTAGGCGGCCTCTGTCAATGAGGTTGATGTCACAACACAGATAGTCAGTAACCAAAACATAAGCGCCATGCCGGTGTCCAAATCACGATTGGCGAGAGCGTCGCCTACACAGTGTCGTTTACCCATTGATCCCAAACTTGTTTGGTTATTTAAATGTCATGCAGTGACATGACTAACCAAATGTAACCAAACACATCTCCCACAGTGGAAATACATAGGCTTACATCACCACACACGTTTTTTTAATTAGTCAGCTAAGCAAAGACCTCCAACTCACATTGTTTAAAGGTCCAATGTAGCTGTTTATATCTCTATATCAAATCAGTTCTTTCAATTAAGCAAATATATCATAAAGTAAATATACAATTTTTATTATTGCAACACCATAGTGTGTAAATATATATAAATAAAACACATGATATTACGTTTTTGACTGTACTGGGCCTTTAATGACGTCTCTCAAAATAAATGAATATGTGTTTCAAATCGCCCTTCCTATCAAACAGACGTCAGCAAAACCTGTAACCTGACCTCCCGAGCTATATTGACAGGCGCGTGTTATCATAGTGGATATTTTTCCGTTGACAGGTGTTTGGCGCGGGAAATATTCGGTGACGGGTTTCCGCTGCTCGGGGCACGCGGGTGGGACCGGAGCCCTGCCGGTAACTGTCAAAACAAGTGAGGGTATTGGCACGTGTAGACAGGCAGGCAGGTAGATTGTCCTCACGAGGCCCCGGTGGTATGCTAACCACATATGAACAAAATAATTGTATTGAAATAGTCAACAATAAGGCTGTTTAGGCTAGTTATCTAAAATTAGGTGTGATATTTTGTTGACCTGTCACTAACGCTGCATATATTTTTAACGGGACATTTCTGTCATGTTTCACCTTGATCTGAAAGTCATGTTAAGAGAAGGGGGCCTGAACGCATTGGCGGTTCTAGACCATTTCAACTGGGGGGGCCAAGCTGGGGCCAGTTGTACTGTTAGAGGGGCCAGTTACATTAGACGTTATTGTTGTCATATCGTTTTGCATGTGGTACGATACTGTTGTGTTCCGCCTAAAGCCTCCCCTCTAGAAAATGTGTGGGTTAAATTAGTGTTCCGCGATGCCACTGTCTAATAACGGATGAAAAAAAGAACGATAGCCAAAATGAGTTATGTAAAACTTGTTGTCACAGGGGCACTGGCCCCCCCTGCCCCCCTTTTAAATAATCCTACAGCAAAGTAATACCAAAAAGCAAATGATAGCCTATAAACGTTTACATTGAATTAAGCATTGACTATCTAAGTTTAAACATAAAAATATATTCAAAGTCGAATTATTTCAGAACCTGACAACTTTGAAATTCGGAGCAAAAAAAGGCCTATTTGTTGTAGATTTCAGAATGTACCCACATGAGCCCCGTTTAAGCGTCGTGTACGTTGTATAGGATACTGGATTTTAGTGTTCACAAAAAAATTATAAAAAAATAGTTTTGGAAAAAGTTAGGCTACTCCAGCAACGGCAAGTCTGTCTGTCTGTCTGTCTGTCTGTCTGTCTGTCTGTCTGTCTGTCTGTCTGTCTGTCTGTCTGTCTGTCTGTCTGTCTGTCTGTCTGTCTGTCTGTCTGTCTGTCTGTCTGTCTGTCTGTCTGTCTGTCTCTGTCACACACACATTAGTAATACATGTATAGTGTCAGGGTTGGAGGATGTGGGGATGTGAGTGTTTCCCATAGGTTTGGCGGGTGATTAATGTTGGCGGGTGTGTTTCTGTGTTTCATATTCATATCTAATCTCATGGCCCATAAACGAATAACAAAAGGCCGCCAAAGGATTATTCCACCCAGCGGGAAAAGCGCCTGTTTGTGACATGCAGATGATTCATCGAGTTATAGGAGAGATTTTTTTTTTCCTGTATTGAAAGATCCTGATTGAAATATTTTATTTTATTACATTTAATCACGTCCATCTGAGCACGCATATAAGGCTTTTCTTTTGGACTAGTAACGGGGGACATTTGACATATGCATTATGAATGTTTCTTAATGAAAATGCATGCTGAGGGTAACTTATTTTAATTCGTGATTTATTTTAACTCATTTATAATTTATTTAACACTAATTTCAGCACGTGATTACAAATCGTATTTTGTTAGAGCGAGCACACGCGCGCACGCACACACACAAACAACTTGCTCCAGGTTATTGACGATTATTAGCGCAGGATTATAGAACATCCAGATCAAGCCATGTCCTTCACAGTAGGCGCGCGAGCAGCAATTACGTTGCTTTTTTATGGCTGTGACACCTCACCTCACGCGGGTTCCACGGATGAAAGCTATGAAGTAGTAAATTGTATCAAATATTTCAAGTTAAATACATTTCTCACTTGTTATCGTCTACAATTATTACCAGGGGATGTATAAGTCACTGCGTTAGTGTGGCTTTCGAGCATCTTTAGCCTAAAACATATTTCTGGTCATATCTCACATATGAAGTCATAAGTGCACCATTAGTTATTGCACTACTAATCCTGCTTTTAAGCCTAGTAAAAATGTTTATATTCGTCCCTTTTCCTTCAGCAGGCTAGTGAATTGCCAATCTACTTCTAAATGAATTTACAAAGAAAAAGCTGAATAAATAAATGAGCCTCTTGTAAACTGCTTCTCACTTTGAAATATTCTAGACTTTACCTCTGGGGGTTTTGAATGTCACTTTCCCAACTGTTTTATTCCTTCGCTGTAATGAGGGTGCGGAACTGTCCATGGTGCTGAACCTCTGTCCTGCAGTTTACCGGGACGTGGCTCAGTGATCTGGGGCGTTTTCAACCAGGTGAATGTTGCAGATATAAATGCAATAAATAGAGCTGACAAGATTCTCTGTTCTAGGTGACAAACAATTTAATCTGTTATACACAATGCATGTCTATCTTCAACGTTCAGCAACGTTGCACCATCCTGAGCACCCCCTTGCTGTTCACACAAAATGAAGTATGCTCAACAACATTCTACTTTCTGTTATTCTATTTCTCTATTTCTCTTTTCTTTCATCTTTCCGTCCTTTATGCAAGGGGTTATTTGCAAGAATGAGCAGAGCGCACGCAGGCGCCCCAATCACCACTTTGTCTAAAAGCCCTAGCCTTGCGCAGGCGGTTCCGCTACGTCAACACGCGCCAACCACTTCATCAACCGCGCGCTGACCTCTCGGTGTCATTGGTGCCTCGAGACTCTTTTATTTTCCTCTCACACACAGTGGAACAACGGATACGTAGCCTACGATGTTTATCTGCAAATATTTGACTGCACATAACAGTAGGCCACTGCCTCTCTGGTAGCATCATTGTTTTGCTGGATTTATGAAAATGTATAATGTTAACTTTACTGTAAAATGACACCTGTCTTCGTTTTGAGACTTGGTTTACAGAAATTTGAATAGCCTATTTTAAAGAAAATAATAGATAAATAAGATGCTATAGGGACTCAGGGATTAGTTCACTTTTAACTGCCCCCAAATGTTGACTAATCCCTGACTCACTGAGGCATCATATTGATCTATTGTTTTGTCTTCTTATTGACATCACACTGAATAAACTGAGGATATGGAACAATGAGAGAACGCTTAAGAGTATTGAGATACACCTATTCATTATATTGTGTCATTTATTATGAAGGGCAAAGGGAATAGCAGTGAGCTCTTCATTTATAAAGGAGACAATGAGAGGATGTCACCTCACAGTGTTGGTACGCAGCCCTGTGTGTGAGACAGGGCCAGCGACGTGTCAGGGGAATAGGAGAAAGTTCTCTAGCATGGGAGGCCTAGAGTAGAGTCATTAGCTCTGTCTCCAGATGGCACACACTTAAACAGATGAGAACTGGGATCAAAACAAGCCTGGGACTCGCCTGGCCCCTGTCCCCCAAAGCAGCAACACTCACTGACACAGCTAAAGCCCCTGTTAGCCACGTAACTTACTCCCCTGCCAGAATTACCCTTCCCTCTACAGAGGTGCACGCACACACACACACACACACACACACACACACACACACACACACACACACACACACACACACACACACACACACACACACACACACACACACAGTCTAAATTGATTTCAGTCGCATCCCCTCTCCCCTATAATAACCCTTAAAGGGGAATGTCACCCTTTAATTTCACTGGTAGAATCGGGAAGTTTCGACTCTCTGTGTATTCGTCTGCACATAGTGAACCACAATATCCAACATTCATTGCGAATGCTGACACTGCCCGCTAGGTAGATGGGGTGTGCCCACAAACTTTTATAATCATGTTGTTTACTTCGAACGACCAACACACAGTCATCTCAGAACTTCTCTAGGCAAGATTGTTTTGTAAAACGTTGTTTTTTCACTGTTTGTCATCATGCACATCTTGTGTTCGGTGCCTGGCTGTGCTACACTGTAAGACGTTTCTGTCATTTCAACAGTAAAACACTGTAGGATGGACAGTATTATACCATAAATGTGTTTTACAGCATTCATGTTGTAGATTGCACTGCATTATGGGTAAAATGCTGAAAAATACTCTTATTAACTGTAATTCGGTAGCCTCCTGTAAATTTGTATATTTACTCTAGCATACTGTATTTCTTTACAGTAATAGCTTATGTCTACTGTAGATTCAAATTCTCAGTTTCAGGTGCCATCCTCATGCTGTCGGATGAGACACATGAAACACACTATTTTAGTAAATATATTCTTGAAGCGGCTTTGAAGTGGAAGAATATTTTCAGCAGCTGCTGGGTAAGTACCTTGCCTTGTTTATAAGCATATTTATTGCTAGCCAACATCGAATTACTGCATGTTTCCTTAGCTAACCTAGCTAGAAAGCTGGTTAACGTTTGTGAGCTTTCGGTCTGCTCTAAATTGCTCGTAGATATCTAGCTGTGAGATCTAGAAAAACATCACTGAGAGAATATTGTGATTTTGTGATTATAGGCTGCCTCTGAGTGCTATAGAGAATACACTGAGCGCAGATTTATGACTGTTATGTTGCCACCATTACTACAGAGAAAACGGCTTGTGTTTAGCAGTTCAAAAGATTACTGATATTTTTTCAGATTCAAGGGCCGCGTTTTACACATAAACCGCATTGTAGGCCGTATTCGCGAGCCGCTAAAGCTGATGCGAATGACCAGTGCACCATATTGTATCGAGGTGCCTGCTGTCCTAAGGTGCAGTGCCACTGGTCAGCTGTAGCCTAACACAGTTTCGGCGGTGGAAACTAACAGCATGGCGAATTCCCCCCTCCCAGGATTATACAGTGTTTCAAGTAGGATAGCATCCTACACAATAAATAACTAATATTGGTAGCCATCTAGATGTCACTTTTGTGACATTATATGCTAGCTTGAAAAATGGGTGTCTGATTATTTCTGTCTGGGTACTCTGCTGACATAATCTAATGTTTTGCTTTCGCTGTAAAGCCTTTTTGAAATCGGACAGTGTGGTTAGATAAAGGAGAGTCTTGTCTTTAAAATGGTGTAAAATAGTCATATTGTTGAAAAATTGAAGTTTTCGGATTTTAGAGGAGTTTGTATTTCGCGCCACGCCCATCATTGGATATTGGAGCAGGTGTTCCGCTAGCGGAACGTCTAGATGTAAGAGGTTAAATGGTGTATTTTACCTCGCGTCCAGTCTCATTCCAAACGTCGTAAATTGTTGTATCTGCACGAACCCAGTCTTTACTAAGTCATCCATACATCAATTGGCTTAAAATCATTTATTTACTAAACTAAGTAATTCACAGAAAGTATACAAAACAGTAGGTATCGTCACAAAGCAATGGTAGAGGAATGTGCCCTAGTGGGCTAAACAGGCATGGCGGCCTGTTAAACAAAGGGTCATAAAGGGCAGCTGAGAAGGCACACAGAGTTCATTAATATTAACAATTGATATGCCAATCCTTTGCACATGAACGCTCACTCATTCGGGAACAATTGCAATCAATATATATTTACGCTCAGTGTGTGTCGGGATCCATGTTGGAGAGTTCTGTTCTGTTGGAGAGTTTTGTTCTCGTTCTCGTTCTCGTTCTCGTTCTCTGTTAGAATGGGTCTTTCAAAGCGACATTCATTAATGTCTTTATAGAATGGATGTATCGTCGGTCTTCGCGTTCAATGATATAATTTCTAGCTGCAGACTATTAATTAATATCAAAGACTTGTTATTATTCTGTCGGTCTCGATAGTCTAAAAGTTTAACCATGTGGTATAGTTAACTTTTAGTAGAGGAATTGGATGGTCAAACCTTGGCTCTCTCTTCTGAGGTAAGCTGGTCTGAAGAAAGTAAATCAGGGTGGGGTTTTATACGTGAACATAGAACAGGCTTGGTCCTGTCTGTGTCCCTGGGGGCGTGCCGATGACTGATTTAAGCTTTGAACAGAAATACATTCCATCACATTAACATCAGTACATAGCATCTCAATGTATTACAAATAGCTTTATCCTTATTAATACATTTTATACAACCATTTAGATGCAAGTCCCATAGCTGAGGCTATTATATAAACAGTATTATGGTAATATGGCTATATTGTCTCTTCTGAGTATCACAAAATTGTACCAAGCGGACCAGTTCGTAGCTGGATTCTTCACCAATCTTTTATACCTTCTCCAGAACATAAATGTCGTTTGGTTCCCCAATTCTGTGAGTTGGAAGAATTTCTTGTGTCTCTCTATGAAACCCCTCTGTGTCTCAACTGGGCCATGTGGCAGGAGATTCTCCTCTAGAATTTTACCACCCCTTCACACAGGGCCTGGGTGGGGGGAGGTAGGTTGGGGGATGGTGCAAGGGGGAGGGGGTCAACTGTCCTCCCTGTACTCAAAGAGGGCAACGGCATGACACCATAGTGGCGAAATAATTACAATATAGCAATTAAACACTGGAGTGATAGATGTGCAGAAGATGAGTGTGCAAGTAGAGATACTGGGGTGCAAAGGAGCAAAATAAATAAAATAAATAACAGTATGGGGATGAGGTAGTTGGATGGGCTATTTACAGATTGGCTATGTGCAGTGATCTGTGAGCTGCTCTGACAGCTGGTGCTTAAAGTTTGTGAGGGAGATATGAGTCTCCAGCTTCAGTGATATTTGCAGTTCATTCAAGTCATGGCAGCAGAGAACTGGAAGGAAAGGCGGCCAAATGAGGAATTGGCTTTGGGGGTGACCAGTGAAATATACCTGCTGGAGGGCATACTATGGGTGGGTGCTGCTATGTTGACCAGTGAGCTGAGATAAGGTGGGGCTTTACCTAGCAAAGACTTATCGATGACCTGGAGCCAGTGGGTTTGGCGACAAATATGAAGCGAGGGCCAGCCAACAAGAGCATACAAGTCGCAGTGGTGGGTAGTGTATGGGGCTTTGGTGACAAAACGGATGGCACTGTGATAGACTGCATCCAAATTGCTGAGTAGAGTGCTGGAGGCTATTTTGTAGATGACATCGCCAAAGTCAAGGATCGGTAGGATAGTCAGTTTTACGAAGGTATGTTTGGCAGCATGAGTGAAGGATGCTTTGTTGCGAAATATGAAGCTGATTCTAGATTTAATTTTGGATTGGAGATGCTTAATGTGAGTCTGGAAGGAGAGTTTACAGTCTAACCAGACACCTAGGTATTTGTAGTTGTCCACATATTCTAAGTCAGAACCGTCCAGAGTAGTGATACTGGACGGGCGGGCAGGTGTGGGCAGCGATCGGTTGAAGAGCATGCATTTAGTTTTACTTGCATTTAAGAGCAGTAGGAGGCCACAGAAGGAGAGTTGTACAACATTGAAGCTCGTCTGGAGGTTAATTAACACAGTGTCCAAAGAAGGGCCAGAAGTATACAGAATTGTTGTCTGCATAGAGGTGGATCAGAGAATCACCAGCAGCAAGAGCGACATCATTGATGTATACAGAGAAAAGAGTCGGCCCGAGAATTGAACCCTGTGGCACACCCATAGAGACTGCCAGAGGTCCGGACAACAGGCCCTCCGATTTGACACACTGAACTCTGTCTGAGAAGTAGTTGGTGAACCAGGCGAGGCAGTCATTTGAGAAACCAAAGCTGTTAAGTCTGCCAATAAGAATGTGGTGATTGACAGAGTTGAAAGCCTTGGCCAGGTCGATGAATACGGCTGCACAGTATTGTCTCTTATTGATGGCGGTTATGATATTGTTTAGGACCTTGAACGTGGCTGAGGTGCACACATGACCAGCTCGGGAACCAGATTGCATAGCGGAGAAGGTACGGTGGGATTCGAAATGGTCGGTATCTGTTTGTTAACTTGGCTTTTGAAGACCTTAGAAAGGCAGGGTAGGATAGATATAGGTCTGTAGCAGTTTGGGTCTAGAGTGTCTCCCCCTTGAAGAGGGGGATGACCGTGGCAGCTTTCCAATCTTTGGGGATCTCAGACGATACGAAAGAGAGATTGAACAGGCTAGTAATATGGGTTGCAACATTTTCGGCAGGTAATTTTAGAAAGCTAGCCCGGCTGATTTGTAGGGGTCCAGATTTTGCAGGTCTTTCAGAACATCAGCTATCTGGATTGGGAGAAATGGGGGAGGCTTGGGCAAGTTGCTGTGGGGGGTGCAGGGCTGTTGACCTGTCTGGGTTGGCGTCCCCCCTTGGGTTGTGCTGTGGCGGAGATCTTTGTGGGCTATACTCGGCCTTGTCTCAGGATGGTAAGTTGGTGGTTGAAGATATCCCTCTAGCGGTGTGGGGGCTGTGCTTTGGCAAAGTGGGTGGAGTTATATCCTGCCTGTTTGGCCCTGTCCGGGGGTATCATCGGATGGGGCCACAGTGTCTGCTGACCCCTCCTGTCTCAGCCTCCAGTATTTATGCTGCAGTAGTTTATGTGTCGGGGGGCTAGGGTCAGTCTGTTATAAATCTGGAGTATTTATCCTGTCTTATCCGGTGTCCTGTGTGAATTTAAGTATGCTCTCTCTAATTCTCTTTCTCTTTCTTTCTCTCTCTCCGCCACGGCACAGCCCAAGGGGGGGCACCAACCCAGACAGGAAGACCACGTCAGTGACTCAACCCACTCAAGTTATCAACCAGCTACTTATTACAATCAGGTGTGTTAGATTAGGAATGGAGTGAAAACCTACAGGACAGTAGCTCTCCAGGAACAGAGTTGGAGAGCGCTGATGTACAACCACCATATAATTAATATGGATCTTTTCTATAAATCTTAGATATTTGTCTGCCCTTATGGACTCACAGAAAATATTTATATAAGTTGTACAGGGCTCTGTAGCATCAAACAGATGCTAGACATTCAGATAGCTAGAGAATATTTGTTTATTTGTCAAATTCTAAAATACAGGGGAGTGTACTCTATGCAATGCTAACTTGAGAGAACTGTTTATTCAACAATAATGTTATATGGTAAAAGTAACATACAAAAACAAAATGTATGAACAGTGTAGTACAGTTCAGTGTTTCCGAGTGTGTCTCAGATGCAGAGACACACAAATGCAGAGAAATGTAACTATAGATTGTTGCACCAGAAAATGTGATTTATCCAAAGATTTTTGCTGACATCTTGTCTATCTCAAGTCTTCTCTCATTGATTGAGACAGGTGGGTGTCCACCCCAAAGTGCTGCATGTCATGATGACAGACAGCCGTCTTGATCAATGAGTGAAGACTTGAAATAGACACGATGGCTCCACACATATTGTTGAAATACTTTATGGAGCAAAAAAAATTATTTATTTTAATAATGGAGAATTTTCTAAATTCAAACTGACCCCCCTCAACAGGACACTGACATTTTATGAGACTCTTGTTTCCCCGAATATAGGCCGAAGATGGCATCGTGAAGTTTGGTTGAAAATTCTCTGCGCTACAAATAACATGACCTGTAACTCACAGTAATGGATACCAACATTTTTTGGTTAAAACACATTATCTGTAGCTAAGAGAACTGGTGATCAGCAGATTATGGGAGATGGGGTTATGATGAAGTTGCCATTCCAAAGAAACAGTAAGTTCAGGGAAGCTGTGAGAGGAGTGTTGTCATGATCAAACTGCCATTCAGCTCCTCATGAGTCATCTGCTTGAAATCCAGCACAATGTCTAATCCTTGGTGGCACCTCAATTCAGGAGAACGGGCTCTTTGTAATGACTAAATCGGAATCATTTGAATGGTATCAAACAAATGGTTTCCAGGTGTCTGATGCCATTCCGTTTGCTCCATTCCGGCCATTATTATGAGCTGTTCTATCCTTAGAAGCCTCCACTGGTCTAATCCCTGAAGAGGGATACAGTTCACGGGATACAGTTCTTCTACATTGACACACGCCGAAAAAGGAATTCTGTTTCTGTATCTAGAATCCACTCCAGGAAGAAGCCCAGCCACCACACGGTATCGCCTTTAAGACAAAATCACCCCAAAATTGTACTCTATTGTACAGTTCGAACAACAGTTGACCCGTGACAGCATAACATCAACATTAGACATAGTTGAAAATACATACATGTGCACAGGCACTGAGATTACATTTACAACAATAGCTAGCCTAATAGAAAGAAATAGGGCATAACCCTCAACCTTTGCACAGTGATCAGTCTGTACAAATGAGCTAGGTAGGTAGGCAGACAGTATCTCCCTACAGCCATGTCTATCAGGCATGCTTAGGCAAATCATTTTTATAAAACAACCAGCTTCAGTTTTAGAGATTTACAACAGCAAAATGTTGTATTATTGTCTCTCCTCACTGTTTGTTAGTAAACTATGCTAGCTACCTTGCTGAATATGCAATACTTGTTATTTACATCAGTTTGGAATAATTTATTGCGTCATGCCTATAATTTGGTGAGATTGAAATGCATCCATGGTGATAATCATAACCAATGTCAACCCTTGTCAATTATGTTACATAAGTAGCTAGTAAACTGATTTGCAGTTGCTGATGTTACACGTTTGCTAACAAATTACAAATGCGAGGCATGGCACATAACAGTTAGCAGGCGCCAGGTTAACTAGCTAGCCAACTCAAGTCATGTGATAATGTTTCCTGGTAAACCTAGCTTTAGGTGGCTAGTTGAACATTGTAGCTTGCTGTATAGTAGCTAGCCATATCTACGACTTAAAAGAGAAGAGGTTTTACAATCCTGATATAAAAGATCTTAGATTGTAAAACCTCTTCTATGTTTTGTCATAGATATGACTACCAGTAGTTGTTTACCTAGCTATATTAGCAAACAGAAAAATAATTAGATTCCCCCCCCCCCTGTAAGACAGTAGAATATTAGCCAGCAATACACAATATGGGTTTCAGTAGATAAATAGAAGAGTATATTTTTTTTTTGGGTGGGGGGGTGTAGATCAGCTATAATATTGCAGATAGATTGTGGCTTCCATCAATGTAATTGTCTGCATCATTTCCAATCCCCCATACTTGTTTTGTAAATATATATATATATATACACTGTATATATGAAATATATATATAGATATTTTTATATGTTTTCCTTTATTATTTTCACCTAACCCTACCATCCCTCCCCTAATTGGAGTAAACTAATGGACAACAACTCTTAGGCTTCTAATTCCAGCTTATACATACTATATATATTTTACAGACACAATATAAACTCAGCAAAAAAATAAACATCCTCTCACTGTCAACTGCGTTTATTTTCAGCAAACTTAACATGTGTAAATATTTGTATGAACATAACAAGATTCAACAGCTGAGACATAAACTGAACAAGTTCCACAGACATGTGACTAACAGAAATGTAATAATGTGTCCCTAAACAAAGGGGGGGGGGTCAAAATCAAAAGTAACAGTCAGTATCTGGTGTGGCCACCAGCTGCATTAGGTACTGCAGTGCATCTCCTCCTCATGGACTGCACCAGATTTGCCAGTTCTTGCTGTGAGATGTTACCCCACTCTTCCACCAAGGCACCAGCAAGTTCCCAGACATTTCTGGGGGGAATGGCCCTAGCCCCACCCTCTGATCCAACAGGTCCCAGACGTGCTCAATGGGATTGAGATCTGAGCTCTTGACTGGACATGGCAGAACACTGACATTCCTGTCTTGCAGGAAATCATGCACAGAACGAGCAGTATAGCTGGGGGCATTGTCATGCTGGAGGGTCATGCCAGGATCAGCCTGCAGGAAGGGTACCACATGAGGGAGGAGGATGTCTTCCCTGTAACGCACAGCATTGAGATTGCCTGCAATGACAACAAGCTCAGTCCGATGATGCTGTGACACACCGCCCCAGACCATGACGGACCCTCCACCTCCAAATTGATCCCGCTCCAGAATACAGGCCTTGGTGTAACGCTCAGTCCTTTGACGATAAACGCGAATCCGACCATCACCCCTGGTGAGACAAAACCACGACTCTTCAGTGAAGAACACATTTTGCCAGTCCTGTCTGGTCCAGCGACGGTGGGTTTGTGCCTATAGGCGACGTTGTTGCCAGCGATGTCTGGTGACAACTTGCCTTACAGCAGGCCTACAAGCCCTCAGTCCAGCCTCTCTCAGCCTATTGCGGACAGTCTGAGCACTGATGGAGGGATTGTGTATTCCTGGTGTAACTCGGGCAGTTGTTGTTGCCATCCTGTACCTGTCCCGCAGGTGTGATGTTTGGATGCACCGATTCTGTGCAGGTGTTGTTACACGTGGTCTGCCACTGCGAGGACGATCAGCTGTCTGTCCTGTCTCCCTGTAGCGCTGTCTTAGGCGTCTCACAATACGGACATTGCAATTTATTGCCCTGGCTACATCTGCATTCCTCATGCCTCGTTGCAGCATGCCTAAGGCACGTTCACGCAAATGAGAAGTGTTTTTCAGAGTCAGTAGAAAGGCCTCTTTAGAGTCCTAAGTTTTCATAACTGTGACCTTAATTGCCTACCGTCTGTAAGCTGTTAGTGTCTTAACGACCGTTCCACAGGTGCATGTTCATTAATTGTTTATGGTTCATTGAACAAGCATGGGAAACAATGTTTAAACCCTTTACAATGAAGATCTGTGAAGTTATTTGTATTTTTACGAATTATCTTTGAAAGACAGGGTCCTGAAAAAGGGACGTTTTTTTTGTTGCTGAGTTTAGTTAACAATAGTTATCTTTTGTTTGTTTTTAGTCCCATCTTTCAACTCCACTCAACCCCTCCAAAATATCTCTGAACACTATCGAGTTTTAATTTCTATTTGCCATATATTTTTCAACTAGGCTGTGATGTTTCACAAAAGTTTTGAACCTTTCTATTCTGATTGATTCTACATATTGTAAATTAAAGATAAACACTTTTGCTAAGAATATTATTATATTATTAATCGATTGACTATGACTTTTTAAATCACCCAGCAGTGCTATTTGAAGAGTTAGCTCCAGGTAAATGTTGCAATTCTTCAGCCATTCCTGAACCTGCGTCCAAAAACAAGCTACACATGGACAGTACCAAAACAAAGAGCTAATGATTCTGTCTTTTCACAGCAAAATCTGCAGAGCTGGGATGGTTGTATCCCCCCTACATATAACATTTTATTGGTTGCAAGAATTTTGTATAATAATTGAAATTTAAAGACTTGTTGTTTTGTCTATAAGTTCATAAACCATGTGCCATGGAATCGGTACAGCAACAATATCTTCCCAACTATTTTTTAATCTATATGTCACAGCTGTAAAACATGTTGTCCTTAAATTAAACCGGTATACTTTATCACCATTTTCTTTAGCCAATTTTGGTCTTTAATGCAGGGCCAACAGACAAGTTCTTTACTTTCTCCCCCTTCCACTTGCCTCTTCTAATTTTGTAGTAAAACTACAATAATGTAACAAAAATTAAACTAATGCTGCAATTAATTGTTTGTAATTTTGAGTAGAGCAGACATTTCCATATGTGTTTTAGCTGTTCGTGTGACATAACTTCACCAGTCCTATTCATGATATAATTTACAAAGATGCTACTTATATATATATATATATATATATATATATATATATATATATATATATATATATATATATATATTTAAAAAATAGTTTAGTATATTTGAGTTTTACCATAACATTTGTTCTGTCTTTTCTGGTGGATTAAACTAAAGTTAGCTAGGTGGCTTGCAGGAAACTTACTTAGCTAGGCACCGTATTTGTCATCTGCCCTGTTGGTGCTGGCATCGGCTGTAGCTGAGCTTCACTGTTAGCTAAATCCAAAGCTTTGTTTTGAATCTTCCTAGCTGTATTCTGGTTGAAACATGTATGGTTGAATGTACACCATGTAGCTAATAGATGCTGCATTGTCGAATGAATGTTGATGAGCGGAATCACCTAAAGTCATTACATCTGGTCAGTTCTTTCAGTTTTGGCCAAAGGATTGTTTTTAGTGGCCGACTCCTTTTCAAAAAAGCGTGCCTTGGGAGGGACGGGGGGCTAGAGCATGAAACACTGTCCAACATAATTTGTAGTCTTTCAGAGACTGGAAAAAATGTGTCTGCTTGTATATTTAGAAATGAATCCGCCAATAGGAACATCACTGGAAGACGTCCAATGGCTCTATCGAACAAGGACAACCATATCTACACCCACAAAAATGTATTGTGCAATCACTTTAACATAGAGCCTTCGCGAAATGCCACAAAACAGGACTACATTCATTTTTACATCTCACCCCACCACCATCAGTACACCGGAAACCGTCATAAGGTCTATCATTCAACGCTGGGCAGGCTGACTAATACGCACTCAGGTATAAATCTTCCTCCTATAGTTATTTATCTACCAGCTTCACACAAAGAGGGATGGATGGAAAGTGACAAGCTATCAGCAGAATCTGAATGCATAATTGATATGAGGCATACATTAATATGATTATGCTATAAATGGAGAGAAGGAGACAGAAAGGCAGGCAGAGGAGGAGAGGATGGGCCTATGTGAAAAACTTACTCTATATACAGTATCTGGAACTGATGGATATTGATGTGGCAAATCACTCTGGTCTGTCTGGTCACTTTGGATGCCGAAGTTAAATCTCTGAAAAGTTTTTACTGGGTGAAATGTTTGAAAGGTAGATATAATAATGTAATAGAATAGAGCCTAACATATGGAGAAATAAACAGCCAGATACACACGCATCATGCAGAACAGGCAGGTCAACCGTGATACAAGTCGGTATTAAACGTCCATCCAAATCTCAGGACGTTGGGAGATTACGTGGAAACCGGACACTAGAGGCAACAGTGACTGCTGTTACCTTCAAGTAAGTTTGGTTTTGTTAGGGTTGTTAACTTCAAGTAGGTTGTTGGTTTTGATACAGTGGATTTGGAAACCCCTTGACTTTTACCACATTTTGTTACGCTACAGCCCTATTCTAAAATTGATACAGTAATTTTTTCCTCATCAATCTTCACACAATACCCCATAATGACAAAGCGAAAACAGGTTTTTAGACTTGTTTGCAAATTTATTACAAATAAAAAACAGAAATATCTAATTCACATAAGTATTCAGACCATTTGCTATGAACTCGAAAATGAGCTCAGCTGCATCCTGTTTCCATTGATCATCCTTGAGATGTATCTACAACTTGATTGGAGTCCACCTGTGGTAAATTCAATTGATTGGACATGATTTCGAAAGGCACACACCTGTCTATATAAGGTCCCACAGTTGACAGTGCAAGTCAGAGCAAAAAACAAGCCATGAAGTCGAAGGAGTTGTCCGTAAAGCTTCGAGACACTATTGTGTCAAGTCACAGGTCTGGGGAAGGGTACCAAAAAGTGTCTGCAGCATTGAAGGTCCCCAGGAACATAGTAGCCTCCATCATTCTTAAATGGAAGAACTTTGGAAGCACCAAGACTCTTCCTAGAGCTGGCCGCACGGCCAAACTGAGCAATCGGTGGAGAAGGGCCTTGGTCAGGGAGGTGAACAAGAACCCGATGGTCAATCTGACGGAGATTCACAGTTCCTCTGTGGAGATGAAGCACCTTTGGTATCTCTGCAAATGGTGTTTCAACAAAGAACTGAGTAAAGGGTCTGAATTCTTACAGTACCAGTCAAAAGTTTGGACACGCCTACTTATTAGAGGGTTTTTCTTTATTTTTACAATTTTCTACATTGTAGAATAATAGTGAAGACATCAAAACTATGAAATAACCCACATGAAATCATGTTGTAACCAAAAAAGTGTTAAACAAATCAAAATATATTTTATATTTTTCAAAGTAGCCACCATTTGCCTTGATGACAGCTTTGTACACTCTTGGCATTCTCTCAACCAGCTTCATGAGGTAGTCACCTGAAAAGCATTTCAATTAACACAGGTGTGCCTTGATAAAAGTTAATTTGTGGAATTTCTTTCCTTCTTAATGCGTTTGAGCCAATCAGTTGTGTTGTAACAAGGTAGGGGTGGTATACAGAAGATAGCCCTATTTGGTAAAAGACCAAGTCCATATTATGGCAAGAACAGCTTTTATTTCTTTCAGCACATTCCGAGTGGATGTGAAGTTTACATACACTCAATTAGTATTTGGTAGCATTGCCTTTAAATTGTTTAACTTGGGTCAAATGTTTCGGGTAGACTTCCACAAGCTTCCCACAATAAGTTGGGTGAATTTTGGCCCAAACCTCCTGATAGAGCTGGTGTAACTGAGTCAGGTTTGCAGGCCTCCTTGCCCGCACACGCTTTTTCAGTTCTGCCCAAATTTTTTTATAGGCTTGAGGGCAGGGCTTTGTGATGGCCACTCCAATACCTTGACTTTGTTGTCCTTAAGCCATTTTGCCACAACTTTGGAAGTATGCTTGGGGTCATTGTCCATTTGGAAGACCGATTTGTGACTAAGCTTTAACTTCCTGACTGATGTCTTGAGATGTTGCTTCAATATATCCACATAATTTTCCACCCTCATGAAGCCATCTATTTTGTGAAGTGCACCAGTCCCCCCTGCAGCAAAGCAACCCCACAACATGATTCTGCCGCCACGGTTGGGATGGTGTTCTTCGGCTTGCAAGCCTCACCCTTTTTCCTCCAAACAAAACGATGGTCATTATTGTCAAACAGTTCTATTTTTGTTTCATCAGACCAGAGGACATTTCTCCAAAAAGTATGATGTTTGTCCCCATGTGCAGTTGCAAACCGTAGTTTGGCTTTTTTATGGTGGTTTTGGAGCAGTGGCTTCCTCCTTGCTGAGCTGCCTTTCGGGTTATGTCGATATAGGACTCGTTTTACTGTGGATATAGATCCTTTTGTACATGTTTCCTCCAGCATCTTCACAAGGTCCTTTGCTGTTGTTCTGGGATTGATTTGTACTTTTTGCACCAAAGTACATTCATATCTAGGAGACAGAACGCGTCTCCTTCCTGAGCGGTATGAAGGCTGCGTGGTCCCATGGTGTTTATACTTGCATACTATTGTTTGTAGAGATGAACGTGGTACCTTCAGGCATTTGCAAATTGCTCTCAAGGATGAACCAGACTTGTGGAGGTCTACAATTTGTTTTCTGAGGTCTTGGCTGATTTCTTTTGATTTTCCCATGATGTCAAGCAAAGAGGCACTGAGGTTTCTGGAATTTTCCAAGCTGTTTGAAGGCACAGTCAACTTAGCGTATGTAATGAAAAACAGTCCTGTGAGGCACACAGCTACACGTGGAACAACTACACACAAAAACCCATGAAAAAATACCCCTACTAAATAGGACCTTCAATTAGAGGCAATGAGGAACAGCTGCCTCCAATTGAAGGTCAACCCAATAAACTAAACACAGAAATAGAAAGACTAGAACAAACATAGAAATATACTAACATAGAACATTAACCAAAACCCCCGAAACACATAAAACAAACTCCCTCTGCCACGTCCTGACCAAACTACAATAACAAATAACCTCTTTACTGGTCAGGACGTGACAGTAGCCCCCCAAAGGTGCAGACCCCGGATGCACCTCACACAAAAAAACACAAAAATCAATCCCAAAACAAAAATAATCCCAAACTAAAGGGAGGGAAGGGAGGGTGGCCACTGTCACCAACGGTTCTTGTGCTACACCCCTCCCAAATCCTCCACTATGGAGGTGGCTCAGGCTCCGTCCTTAGTCCCCAACCTAACCTGTCCACCCTCGCTGAAGGCTCAGGGCTAAGGCGCGTCGCTGGAGACCTCGGGCTGAGGCGCGTCGCTGGAGACCTCGGGCTGATGCGCGTCGCTGGAGACCTCGGGCTGATGCGCGTCGCTGGAGACCTCGGGCTGATGTGCGTCACTGGAGACCTCGGGCTGATGTGTGTTGCTGGAGACCTTGGACTGGAGGGTGACTCTGGGAGCTCCAAACTGGAGGGTGACTCTGGGAGCTCCGGACTGGAGGGCGACTCTGGGAGCTCCGGACTGGAGGGCGACTCTGGGAGCTCTGGACTGGAGGGCGACTCTGGGAGCTCCGGACTGGAGGGCGACTCTGGGAGCTCCGGACTGGAGGGCGACTCTGGCTGCGCCGGTTCCGGACTGGAGGGCGACTCTGGCTGCGCCGGTTCCGGACTGGAGGCCGACTCTGGCTGCGCCGGTTCCTGACTATAGGGCGACTCTGGCTGCGCCGGTTCCGGACTGTAGGGCGACTCTGGCTGCGCCGGTTCCAGACTGTAGGGCGACTCTGGCTGCGCCGGTTCCGGACTGTAGGCCGTCTCTGCAGGCTCCGGACTGTGGGCCGTCTCTGCAGGCTCCGGACTGTGGGCCGTCTCTGCAGGCTCCGGACTGTGGGCTGTCTCTGCAGGCTCCGGACTGTGGGCCGTCTCCGTCGGTTCCGGACTGTGGGCCGTCTTTGTCGGTTCCGGACTGTAGGATGTCTCCGGAAGCACTGGACGGGGCACTGTTGCCGGAAGCTCTAGATGGGGGGGCTGGCTTTGGAGGCGCCAGACTATTGGCACGCACCTTAAGGCTAGTACGAGGAGCAGGAACAGGGTAAACCGGACCCTCAAGACGTATTGGAGGTCTGGAGCGTACGGCCTGCACAACCCTTAGGGTTAGGGTTAGGGTTAGGGTTTTTTCTTCAAATATCAAATACTTGTTCTCCCCACTGTATATATTAAATATTTCAGTTTTTAATTTTTTCTAAATTTGCAAACATTTCTTAATGTTGTCATTATGGGGTATTGTGTGTAGATTCATCAGGGGAAAAACAGTTTAATCCATTTTAGAATAAGTGCTGTAACATAACAAAATGTGAAAAAAAGGAAAGGGTCTGAAACCTTTCCAAAGGCATGGTTTGTGGATGGGGTTGGGGGTGGATGCAATCGTCTACCTCTGGTGCCAATGGTTGCATGTTTGAATCCAGTCATAGAAAGTTGGTTTTGATATTTTTATTTTAAGGCTATCCCAAACCTTAACCCTTTACTTTACCATTTGGAGTTAATGTTCACAGCTCAGCAGTTCACAGCTGTGTGTGTGTGTGTGCATGAGTTTGTGTGTGTGTGTGTGTTCACATCGCTAAGTGAAGTTCCTGTCGCAGTGCTCACAGGTTTTTGTGTTTTCATATTCCCAGAGAGGACAAGCGGAATTTAATCAATGAAGACAATCGTCATGTCATTAAAACTCTGCGTCTAATTTAATTCTGTCTTCAACCTGAACAGAAAACTAGAATATCACCCATCCTCCGCCAGAGTCTTTACTTAAAACAAAATCAGATCAAAACATTCCTACGCCATTAACTACGACGAGACGCGAGCAGGGAGAGTCAAGTGTGTTTAAATATAGAACTCCAGTCTAGATTTAAATGCTTCAGAAACACAGGGCCTAGTCGTGTGTGTGTGTGGGGGGTGTATCATCTGAGGCCATGCATATATTATCCGGAGAATAATTTGTAGTCAATTAGCTAGGCGTAACAGAGCAGAGTGCAGGAAGCCGTTGATTAGCATGTAGAGCAGGCCAGCCATGCAAGGGAAAACTAGCCCCTTTGAAACAGACATGAATACATCCGCTTTCACTCCGCTATGTCATTTTCTCTTTCTCTCCTTTTTCCCTTCTTTTTCTTGTTTGAGGCTGTTAATATTCATGCTTAGGGATGATGAATATGGATGTGGTTTTACATTTACACATTTAAACACTTACAGTGCCTTGCAAAAGTATTCACCTCCTTGGCATTTTTCAGATTTTGTTGCATTACATCCTGTCATTTAAATTGATTTATTTGGATTTCATGTATTGGACATACACAAAATAGTTCAAATTGGTGAAGTGAAATGAAGAAAAAAAACTTGTTTCAAATAAATTATAAAAAATTTCAAACAGAATATTGGTGAGTGCATATGTATTCACCCCCTTTGCTATGAAGCCCCTAAATAAGATCTGGTGCAACCAATTACCTTCAGAAGTCATATAATTAATTAAATAAAGTCCACCTGTGTGCAATCTACAGTGAGGGAAAAAAGTATTTGATCCCCTGCTGATTTTGTACGTTTGCCCACTGACAAAGAAATGATCAGTCTATAATTTTAATGGTAGGTTTATCTGAACAGTGAGAGACAGAAAAACAACAAAAAAATCCAGAAAAACGCATGTCAAAAGTGTTATAAAATGATTTGCTTTTTAATGAGGGAAATAAGTATTTCACCGCTCTGCAAACATGACTTAGTACTTGGTGGCAAAACCCTTGTTGGCAATCACAGAGGTCAGACATTTCTTGTAGTTGGCCACCAGGTTTGCACACATCTCAGGAGGGATTTTGTCCCACTCCTCTTTACAGAGCTTCTCCAAGTCATTAAGGTTTCGAGGCTGACATTTGGCAAATCGAACCTTCAGCTCCCTCCACAGATTTTCTATGGGATTAAGGTCTGGAGACTGGCTAGGCCACTCCAGGACCTTAATGTGCTTCTTCTTGAGCCACTCCTTTGTTGCCATGGCCGTGTGTTTTGAGTCATTGTCATGCTGGAATACCCATCCATGACCCATTTCAATGCCCTGGCTGAGGGAAGGAGAATCTCACCCAAGATTTGACGGTACATGGCCCCGTCCATCGTCCCTTTGATGCGGTGAAGTTGTCCTGTCCCCTTAGCAGAAAAACACCCTCAAAGCATAATGTTTCCACCTCCATTTTTGACGGTGTGGATGATGTTCTTGGGGTCATAGGCAGCATTCCTCCTCCTCCAAACACGGCGAGTTGAGTTGATGCCAAAGAGCTCCATTTTGGTCTCATCTGCCCACAACACTTTCACCCAGTTGTCCTCTGAATCATTCAGATGTTCATTGGCAAACTTCAGACGGGCATGTATATGTGCTTTCTTGAGCAGGGGGACCTTGCTGCAGGATTTCAGTCCTTCACGGCGTAGTGTGTTACCAATTGTTTTCTTGATGACTATGGTCCCAGCTGCCTTGAGATCATTGACAAGATCCTCCCGTGTAGTTCTGGGCTGATTCCTCACCATTTTCATGATCATTGCAACTCCACGAGGTGAGATCTTGCATGGAGCCCCAGGCCGAGGGAGATTGACAGTTATTTTGTGTTTCTTCCATTTGCGAATAATCGCACCAACTGTTGTCACCTTCTCACCAAGCTGCTTGGCGATGGTCTTGTAGCCCATTCCAGCCTTGTGTAGGTCTACAATCTTGTCCCTGACATCCTTGGAAAGCTCTTTGGTCTTGGCCATGGTGGAGAGTTTGGAATCTGATTGATTGCTTCTGTGGACAGGTGTCTTTTATACAGGTAACAAACTGAGATTAGGAGCACTCCCTTTAAGAGTGTGATCCTAATCTCAGCTCGTTACCTGTACAAAAGACACCTGGGAGCCAGAAATCTTTCTGATTGAGAGTGGGTCAAATACTTATTTCCCTCATTAAAATGCAAATCAATTTATAACATTTTTGACATGCATTTTTCTGGATTTTTTTGTTGTTATTCTGTCTCTCACTGTTCAAATTAACCTCCATTAAAATTATAGACTGATTATTTCTTTGTCAGTGGGCAAATGTACAAAATCAGCAGGGGATGAAATACTTTTTTCCCTCACTGTAAGTGCCACATGATCTGTCACATGATCTCAGTATATATACACCTGTTCTGAAAGGCCCCCCGCCGAAGTCGGTCCCTCTCCTTGTTCGGGCGGCATTCGGCGGTCGACGTCGCCGGCCTTCTAGCAACTGCCGATCCACTTTCCATTTTCCATTTGTTTTGTCTTAGTCTTACACACCTGGTTTCACTCACCCAATTTCCTGTTTATTATTTAACCCTCTGTTCCCCATGTTTGTTTGTGAGTGTTTGTTTGTTGTATTGTGGTCCGTATTGTGGGCTTGGTAATTCTCTTCTATTTTGATGACTATGAGTAAATTTACCTTTATTTACTCATCTCTGCTGTCCTGTGCCTGACTCCTCTGTACCAGCTACACATAGATCCTTACACAGAGTCTGCAACACCACTAAGCAAGGGGCACCACCAAGCAAGCAGCACCATGAAGACCAAGGAGATCACCAAACATGTCAGAAATAAAGTTGTGGAGAAGTACAGATCAGGGTTGGGTTATAAAAAAATATCTAAAACTTTGAACATCCCACGGAGCACCATTAAATCCATTATTAAAAAATGGAAAGAACATGGCACCACAACAAACCTGCCAAGAAAGGGCTGCCCACCAAAACTTGCAGACCAGGCAAGGAAGGCATTAATCAGAGAGGCAACAAAGAGACCAAAGAAAAGCCTGAAGGCGCTGCAAAACTCCACAGAGGAGATTGGAGTATCTGTCCATAGGACCACTTTAAGCCGTACACTCCACTGAGCTGGGCTTTACGGAAGAGTGGCCAGAAAAAAGCCATTGCTTAAAGAAAAAAATGAGCAAATACGTTTGGTGTTCGCTAAAAGGCATGTGGGAGACTCCCCAAACATATGGAAGAATGTACTCTGGTCAGATGAGACTAAAATTGAGTTTTTTGGCCATCAAGGAAAGCGCTATGTCTGGCGCAAACCCAACACCTCTCATCACCCCGAGAACACCATCCCCACAGTGAAGCATGGTTGTGGCAGCATTCGGCTGTGGGGATGTTTTTCATCGGCAGGGACTGGGAATCTGGTCATAATTAAAGGAATGATTGATGGCGCTAAATATAGGGAAATTCTTGAGGGAAACTTGTTTCAGTCTTCCAGAGATTTGAGACTAAGACGGAGGTTCACCGTCCAGCTGGACAATGACCCTAAGCATACTGCTAAAGCAACACTCGAGTGGTTTGAGGGGAAACATTTAAATGTCTTGGAATGGCCTAGTCAAAGCACAGACCTCAATCCAATTGAGAATCTGTGGTATGACTTAAAGATTGCTGTACACCAGTGGAACCCATCCAACTTGAAGGAGTTGGAGCAGTTTTGCCTTGAAAAATGGGCAAAATCCCTATGGCTAGATGTGCCAAGCTTATAGAGACATATCCCAAGAGACTTGTAGCTGTAATTGTTGCAGAAGGTGGCTCTACAAAGTATTGACTTTGGTGGGGTGAATAGTTTTGCACGCTCAAGTTTTCAGTTTTTTTGTCTATTTTCTTGTTTGTTTCACAATAAAAAATATTTTGCATCTTCAAAGTGGTAGGCATGTTGTGTAAATCAAATGATACAATCCCCCCCAAAACATATTTTAATTCCAGGTTGTAAGGCACTCCCAGAGTGTACAGTAGGATGGATTAATGACTATCAGTATGTTGGGTGTTGTCCAGAGTTGATCCACTCTCAGAGTGTACAGTAGGAATGATTAATAACTATCAGTATGTTGGGTGTTGTCCAGAGTTGATCCAGTGCCAGTGTACAGTAGGAATGATTAATAACTATCAGTATGTTGGGTGTTGTCCAGAGTTGATCCAGTGACAGTGTACAGTAGGATGGATTAATGACTATCGATTCTACAGAGCACCACCCCTGACCTGTCTCTATCCAGTCACACCCTCAGCTAAGAACTCACCTCTCCTCCCTCTCCTTGTATCACTATCTCTCTCTTAGCTCCCTCTCTCCCTCTTTGAATTGATCTCTCTGTCTCTCGTTCTTACCTCTCATGTTCTCTTTCTCTGCTCTCTCTTTTTCTTCCTGTTTTTTTATTTCTCACTCTCTCAGGCTGGTAGCAGACTGTATTGCCATCCTTATTTGCCATGTATTTAACCAAAGTCTAAAGGAGTATGTGTCCACAGGCATGGAAGGAAGCTAAAGTAATTCCACCACATAAAAATAGTAAAGCACCCTTTATTGGCTCTAACATCCACCCAATCAGTTTCCTGCCTGTTTTTAGTAAACTGATGGAGAAAATTGTGCTATTTTTCAAAGAACAAGTTAATTACTGACTTTCAGCATGCATATAGGGGAGGGCACTCGACCTGTACTGCACTGATTCAAATTACTGATGATTGGCTAAAAGAAATGGATAATAAGATAATAGTTGGAGCGGTATTATTACATTTCAGTGCAGCCTTTGTGTCACGCCCTGATCTGTTTCACCTGTCCTTGTGATTGTCTCCACCCCCTCCAAGTGTTGCTGATTTTCCCCAGTGTATTTATCCCTGTGTTTCCTGTCTCTCTGTGCCAGTTCGTCTTGTATGTTTTTCCAAGTCAACCAGCATTTTTCCCGTTCTCCTGCTTTTTGCATTCTCCTTTTTCTAGTCCTCCCGGTTTTGACCCTTGCCTGTTTCTGGACTCTGTACCCGCCTGCCTGACCATTCTGCCTGCCTTAATCACGAGCTTGTCTGCCACTCTGTACCTCCTGGACTCTGATCTGGTTTTGACCTTTTGCCTGTCCACAACCATTCTCTTGCCTACTCCTTTTGGATTAATAAACATTGTAAGACTCCAACCATCTGCCTCCTGTGTCTGCATCTGGGTCTCGCCTTGTGTCATGATACTTTGATGTTATTGATCATTTGTTATTGAAAAAACTCACTTGTTATGGCTTTGTGTCACCTTCCATCACATGGTTGGAGAGTTATTTATCCAATAGAACCCAGAGAGTGTTCTTCAATGGAAGCTTCTCTAACATCAGATATGTACAGTGCGGTATCCCTCAAGGCAGTTGCCTCGGGCCGTTACTGTTCTCTATTTTTACAAATGATTTACCATTTGTCATACAAGAAGCTGAAATGACTATGTAGCTGATGATTGCACACTTTACACATAAGCACCTACAGCCAGTGAGCTCACTGAGACTCTTAGCAAGGAGTTACAGTCAGTGTCAGAATGGGTAATTAACAATAAACTGGTATTAAATACATCAAAAACCAAAAATAATATATTTGGTTCAAAGCATTATCTTAGACCTAAACCTCAACTGGAGTTGTGCATCAAGGGTGTGACCATTGAACAAGTTGAAGAAGATGAACTCCTAGGTATAACATTGGATGGTCAGTTATTATGGTCAAGTCATATTGACAAAGTTGTTGTGAAGATTGGAAGAGGTATGTCTGTTATGAAAAGATGTTGTGCGTTTTTGACATAAAGTCAACTGTACTAGTTGTTCAGGCTCTGGTCTTGTCCCATCTTGATTACTGTTCGGTAATATGGTCAGGTGCAGCAAAGAAAAATCTAGCAAAACTGCAGCTGGTTCAAAACAAAGCACCATGCCTTGCCCTTAACTACACACACAGAACTAACATCAACAACATGCATGGTTAAGGGTTAAGAAGAAATTGACTTCTTCTTCATCTTTTTATAAAACATTTATTTGTTGAAAATGCCTAACTGCTTGTATAATCTATTTGCATACACTTCAGACATACACTACCGTTCAAACGTTTGGGGTCACTTAGAAATGTCCTTGTTTCTTCAAGAAAATACTATTTTTTTGTCCATTAAAATAACAACATGAAATTGTTCAGAAATACAGTGTAGACATTGTTAATGTTGTAAATGACTATTGTAACTGGAAACTGATGATTTGTAATGGAATATCTACATAGGCGTACAGACACCCATTATCAGCAATCATCACTTCTGTGTTCCAATGGCACATTGTGTTAGCTAATCCAAGTTTATCATTTTAAAAGGCTAATTGATCATTAGAAAACCCTTTTGCAATGATGTTAGCACAGCTGAAAACTGTTCGTTCTGAGTAAAGAAGCAATAAAACTGGCCTTCTTATTTGTATCTTATTTCAATTTTTTATTTTGAATTTTATGTAATATCTTATGCTGTTCTTGTCTATAACTGCTCTGTACTGTGTCATGTATTTGTACGTTTTATGTGGACCCCAGGAAGAGTAACTACTGCGTGTGCAGTTGCTAATGGGGATCCTAATAAACTAAACTCTCATGCTCAGTCTTATTCTCTAACTTTCTCTCTCTCGCTCTCTCTCTCTGTCTCTCTATATCGCTCAATTTCTTTTTTTCTCTTTCCTGAATACAATTTACTCTATACAGTTAACTAAAACAGAGAAACACATGTTCAAGACGCAACCGCCATCCTAGTTTTTGACCTCCATAGTTTAACATAATCCAACTCTATTTGATGTTAATACCGATCTAGAAAATAACAAAATTAACAACCGTCACCATCACATCTCTGATGCTAGTGCAGATGTAAACAACAACGACTGAGCGAGCCGTCCTGCCTCCCGAGAAACAATCCCACCATGCATCTCACCTTTGCTGCTTTACCTTTAAAGGTAGGCACCGTTGAAGTCTTATCTCCGTCACTCTGTTTCATGTCTCAGAGATGAAGGCTTTAAAGAAGCAAAGGTTGTATAATTACTGGGGTACCAAGCTGTGCCTCAAATGATGGCTGCACAGCAACAGATGGGTTCTGCATCGTGCGTCAACATTGGTGTTGCGGAGAAACACGTCCCTCTGGGAACTTTCACTTCCCCCCTTTATTAACGCTCACACACCCAAAATTATACATCTCATTAAGGAGTGATATTTGGGTAAAGTCACCTATATGTACTCTGGTAGAGAGTTTCTTTCATAATCTGCATGCCAACTACAGTAGTAGAGCCATGACATGCTACTTCACAGGTCACCTTGATCATCGTGTATTTGTCGTTGGGATGTTTTGGGATATATATTCTCTGTTTTGGTGCTGAGGGCTTGTGTGTGATTCTTTGTCCTGCAAGTTTTGGTTCAGGAAAGTTGTGCGTGTGTGTGTGTGTGTGTGTGTGGGGGGTAAATCTGGTTTAAAGGGGCTCCAGGGGGTAACGTAAGAGATGCAAGGAGCAGGCAGGGGGTCTGTGGTGTCTGTTTGTTTGTTTATGAGTTAAGCAAATTAACATCCCAACTCTTCAAAGAGCCAACGGGACTCACACACACATGCAATTAAGCGTGTAGACCCACGAAAACACACTCAAACAAAAGAGGAGGAGGCGGAAGGTAAATGGCCTTTATTTGCTCTGCTCTAAGAACGTGTGTCAATGGGAATAAGATTGTGTGTTTGCCAACCATTGGCTCCGGCTGCCAAAAGGCACAGCTGCTGTGGAGTGGTTAGCACTTTAATCAATTCTATTTATATGATACTGACATACTGTACCTAACAAAACTACCTCACCATTCAGTTCTCTCTCTCTCTCTCTCTCTCTCTCTCTCTCTCTCTCTCTCTCTCTGTCTGTCTACCTCTTTCTCTTGCTCTCCTTTTCATTTTTCTCTTTTT
This sequence comes from Salmo trutta, assembly GCF_901001165.1. Taxonomy (NCBI): domain Eukaryota; kingdom Metazoa; phylum Chordata; class Actinopteri; order Salmoniformes; family Salmonidae; genus Salmo; species Salmo trutta. The sequence goes on from NC_042989.1 coordinate 29,117,729, forward strand.
CTCTTTTTTCAGTCTCTCTCGGCCTAACCTCTCCACTCACTCTGTTTACGTCTGTTTCTCTCTCTCTGTTTCTCTCTCTCTGTTTCTCTCTCTCTCTGTTTCACTCTCTCTCTCTCTCTCTCTCTGTTTCTCTCTCTCTCTCTCTGTTTCTCTCTCTCTCTCTCTGTTTCTCTCTCTCTGTTTCTCTCTCTCTCTCTCTCCTCTGTTTCTCTCTCTCTCTGTTCCTCTCTCTCTCTCTCTCTCTCTCTCTCTCTCTCTCTCTGTCCCTCCTGTCTCTGTGTCTGTCGTGTTGCCAACATTGTTACAGTAATGAGTTGACAGGCAGCTCTATGCTTCTCTCTTGATGGCATCAGGGTGTCAAAGACATTAAGCATCTGTTGCAATCATCAGTCAGCAAACACATTTACCCTGCAAGTGACTGAGACAAATCATTTTAATTATTTCCAAATACTCTCTAATGGCGTTTCCTCAGTGTTTGTCTGAAGCCGTTGTAGAGATAGTCAGGGGAGTTAACATGTTTGATTCTTTGCAATCAGAACATGGCATGTTGCATTTACACTGTGCTTATGATACTGTGTTATTAGCAACAATACAACGAGAAACAGACACGTGAACAAATGAAATTGTAAGCTTGGCTGTACTCTAGAGTCGATTGACGCACCGGTGAGACAATCTTAGTAACATAATAAAAAATTCCCATCAAAATCCATCAGTTTAAGCTAGAGATAAAATGTTTTGCATTGGATGTGTCTCAATCCACCACATCCGCCGATGTCGCATCTGGGGTGAAAGGTGACAGAGATAGAGCGGTGTTTGTCAGACCATGAGACATCCCGAAAATCTGTCTTCTAACGAAAAAAGTCTGTAGCGTCCGAATGGATTGACCTGTACACTATTATGACCATTCTATGGAATGGTCGACCACCACAACTGTCACCACAAGTATTACGGGACACGTCTGAAGGTAACTGGTACCGGTTTAAAAAAAATGAATGGAAATATGAAGGTAGTTTTGTACCTACCTAAAAAATGGGTTAAATATGTACAGTACCAGTCAAAAGTTTGGACACATCTACTCATTCCAGGGTTTTTCTTTATTTTTACTATTGTCTACATTGTAGAATAATAGTGAAGACCTCAAAACTATGAAATAACACATACGGAATCATGTAGTAACCAAAAAAGTGTTAGATTTTAAATAGATTTTAGATTTTAGATTCCATATGTATGATTTTTTTTTAAGTATGTTTTTCCAACATTCTTGAAAGAGTGCCCATATATGCTGAGCATTTGTTGGCTGCTTTTCCTTCACTCTGCGGGCCAACTCAACCCAAACCATCGGGTGATTGTGGAGGCCAGGTCATCTGATGCAGCACTCCATCACTCTCTTTCTTGGGCAAATAGCCCTTACACAGCCTGGAGATGTGTTGGGTTATTTTCCTGTTGAAAAACAAATGATAGTCACATTAAGTGCCAACCAGATGGGATGGCGTATCACTGCAGAATGCTGTGGTAGCCATGCTGGTTAAGTGTGCCTTGAATACTAAATTATTTTCATGTGGTGGTCCTCATGAGAGCCAGTTTCATCATAGTGCTTTATGATTTTTGCAACTGCACTTGAAGAAACTTTCAAAGTTATTGAAATGTTTAGTACTGACTGACCTTCATGTCTTAAAGTAATGATGGACTGTCGTTTCTCTTTGCTTATTTGAGCTGTTCTTGCCATAATATGGACTTGGTCTTTTACCAAATAGGACTATCTCCTGTATACCCCCCTACCTTGTCACAACACAATTGATTGGCTCAAACGCATTAAGGAAAGAAATTCCACAAATTCGTTTTTAACAAGGCACACCTGTTAATTGAACTATAGGTGACTACCTCATGAAACTGGTTGAGAGAATGCCAAGAGTGTGCAAAGCTGTCATCAAGGCAATGGGTGGCTACTTTGAAGAATCTCAAATATATTTTTTGCTTACTGCATGATTCCATATGTGTTTTTTCATAGTTTTGATGTCTTCACTATTATTCTACAATGTAGAAAATAGTAAAAATAAAGAAAAACCCTTGATATAAAAAAACCTTGATATATATCATGAGCTTTCTTCTATCTCCTAGATACAGTATAGGACAGACACTTCAAAACCTTGTTTCTTAGGATTTATCTTTTGACCCCTCCCAACGGCTTAGACATTTAAAAATTAAACCTTGGACTAAAAACAATCCATTGAGAAAAATCCAGGGTTTAAAATTAGAAAGGCCACTTCTGTGGTGCTATATAAATGAGTTTACATTTCTGTGTTTGGGAAGAAAAAAAAGATACTTTCTTGCTCTCTTTCTTGCTCTCTCTCTCTTTCTCTTTGTCTCTCTGGTAATGATATACCTGTACGGTGCGACTGTAACGTAATGCCCGCATTGAGCTCCTTGCCCCAAGGGGACCAGAGTGTGTGTTTGTGTGTGTATGTGTGTGTGGTGAGGCCCCCGTAGTGCTTGGTGCCCCAAGGTGACTAAACCAGACAGACTTAGTCAAGCTGCTCCTCAACACACACATCAAAATCAATAAACAATCTGAAGTTCTCAGCAAATGGTTTTATTTGACTTGATTTAATGAATATACAAGCCAATGGTAGAGACAGGACAGGGACTCAGTGGTTCTTTACAGTAAAAACACTCCAATGGAGGGTAAGAAGAGATGGTTAGAAGTATCAAAAAGAAAAAGAAACGTCTAAATTCAGTATGAAAAAAAGAGCCTGGCCATATCATTTTGCATGAGCATGATAAAGCCAGCTGATGGACAGTAGTGGGGTCATCCAGTTCATCGTCATTGTGACACATTGTTGTGTTCTAATTGGACATTAGAGTTCGATTCACAACCAGAATGGACTGAATTAGTAAGAAAATAAATCCATTTGAACTTTGTACTCTGTCTCTCTGTATGGACAGCTGGATTTGGGTATCATCTGTCCCAATCTCTTTGCTATACATCAACCAAAACAGGTGTGTGTGTGTGTGTGTGTGTGTGTGTGTGTGTGTGTGTGTGTGAGAGAGAGAGAGAGAACTTTGATATTTTATTAACAATGCTGTGCAGAATGCACAGTAAGGAGGGGCTCAAAGGGGGCAAGTGTTTGTGTGTGAGATAGTGTGTGTTTGTGTTATTGAGATAGTGTGTGTTTGTGTTATTGAGAGAGTGTGAGTGTGTGTTATTGAGAGAGAGAGAGATGCCAAACATTTTGTGATATTTGTGAAATCCCTCCATGCAGAGGGAGCAGACAGCTATCTAATGACAGAACGGGATGGAGGAGAGGTTCTCAGTCAGAAATCCATAGCATCTTTCTCCTACACCAGACAGCATCCAGCAGCATCCATCTCCTATCGACACCTGTCAGTCAGACTGTCTGCCCAGTCACAGCTACATTATACATATCTCCCTATCTCTGGTTTCCATGGCTACGTCCAAAGTAATTCCTCATATACATACACACACTCACGCACACACAAACCCACACAAACACTCACACACAAACGCGCACGCACGCACGCACACACACACACACACACACACACACACACACACACACAAACCCACACAAACACACACACACAAACACACACGCACGCACGCACACACACACACACACACACAGACACACACAGAATGAAAGAAAGGGGGGAGAGAAAAAGAGGGGGCCACTCTGGCTCTGACCTGACAAAGGCACAACAAATCTTTCTAAACCATGACCTCTAATTAGTACTGTTGGCAAAGTGGGCCTTCACATGGTATTACAGCTACACACAACCTACAACACTACTACAGCATAGCCTTTGGTCTCTCTCTCTGTGTTTGTGTGTCAGGCTAGGCCAGGCAGTAAGGCTGCTCAGCTGAGAGACCTCGGTCCTGGGTACAGGCCCTGGGGTGAGAGGGTTCAGTCCTGGTTCTCTAGTTTTCTGCCCTGGGTCTCCACCTCTCTGGGGCTACTGTCACTTCACATCTCCCTCCCTCTCTTCCTCTCCCTTGTAACACTTTATTTGGATAGTCCATCTGTAGATGTTCTATAGACTATCAGTAACATTTCAACTAACTATTTACTAACCATAGCCCTAACCCTAACCTTAACCCTAACCTTAACCCTAGCAAGTAGTTGCTTATCAACAGAGGGTTGGTTGCTTATCAACAGGGGGTTGGTTGCTTATCAACAGAGGGTTGGTTGCTTAACAACAGAGGGTTGGTTGCTTATCAACAGGGGGTTGGTTGCTTATCAACAGAGGGTTGGTTGATTATCAACAGAGGGTTGGTTGCTTAACAACAGAGGGTTGGTTGCTTATCAACAGAAGGTTGGTTGCTTATCAACAGAGGGTTGGTTGCTTATCAACAGAGGGTTGGTTGCTTATCAACAGAGGGTTGGTAGCTTATCAACAGAGGGTTGGTTGCTTATCAACAGAGGGTTGGTTGCTTATCAACAGAGGGTTGGTTGCTTATCAACAGAGGGTTGGTTGATTATCAACAGGGGGTTGGTTGCTTATCAACAGAGGGTTGGTTGCTTATCAACAGAGGGTTTGTTGATAGTTTGACCATCTGTAGAGCATCTATCTGAATAAAGTGTGATCTTCTCTCCCTCTCTGTCTCTCTCAATCAGAAGAGGAGTGTAGGATGACAGGGAAAGAGGCCACCAAAAAAGATAGAGAGAAAAGGGGGGAGATGAGAGGAGAGAAAAGGAGAGGAGAATAAATATTATGGAGCAGATTCATGCAGGTAGCCTAGTGGTTAGAGCGTTGGGCCAGTAATCGAAAGGTTGCTGGATTGAATCCACGAGCTGACAAGATAAATATCTGTCATTCTGCCCATGAACAAAGCAGTTAACCCACTGTTTCTAGGCTGTCATTGTAAATAAGAATTTGTTCTTAACTGACTTGCCTAGTTAAAATAAAGGTTAAAATTAAAAATTTTAGTATAATTAACAGAACTACCTTTGCTATACACAATTATTAATTCACAGTAAAAATATACAAGTTATTTAAAAAAAATGGAAGATGTCACAAATATTATTAATATATATATATTTTTTGAACCTTTATTTAACTAGGCAAGTCATTAAGAACACATTTTTATTTTCAATGACGGCCTAAGAACGGCCTTTGTCTTGGCCAGGTCACAGTTATAAATGAGAAATTATTCTCAACTAGCCTACCTGGTTAAATAAAGGCGAAATAAATAAAAAATAAACACTGGGTAATGTATGTTTTATGTATGCTACAGTGTCAGTATCACAAATGTATAATACACTGCTCAAAAAAATAAAGGGAACACTTAAACAACACATTCTAGATCTGAATGAATGAAATAATCTTATTAAATACTTTTTTCTTTACATAGTTGAATGTGCTGACAAAAAAAAATCACACAAAAATAATCAATGGAAATACAATTTATCAACCCATGGAGGTCTGGATTTGGAGTCACACTCAAAATTAAAGTGGAAAACCACACTACAGGCTGATCCGTCTTTGATGTAATGTCCTTAAGACAAGTCAAAATGAGGCTCAGTAGTGTGTGTGGCCTCCACGTGCCTGTATGACCTCCCTACAACGCCTGGGCATGCTCCTGATGAGGTGCCGGATGGTCTCCTGAGGGATCTCCTCCCAGACCTGGACTAAAGCATCCGCCAACTCCTGGACAGTCTGTGGTGCAACGTAGCGTTGGTGGATGGAGCGAGACATGATGTCCCAGATATGCTCAATTGGATTCAGGTCTGGGGAACGGGCGGGCCAGTCCATAGCATCAATGCCTTCCTCTTGCAGGAACTGCTGACACACTCCAGCCACATGAGGTCTAGCATTGTCTTGCATTAGGAGGAACCCAGGGCCAACCGCACCAGCATATGGTCTCACAAGTGGTCTGAGGATCTCATCTCGTTACCTAATGGCAGTCAGGCTACCTCTGGCGAGCACATGGAGGGCTGTGCGGCCCCCCAAAGAAATGCCACCCCACACCATGACTGACCTGCCAAACCGGTCATGCTGGAGGATGTTGCAGGCAGCAGAACGTTCTCCATGGCGTCTCAAGACTCTATCACGTCTGTCACATGTGCTCAGTGTGAACCTGCTTTCATCTGTGAAGAGCACAGGGCACCAGTGGCGAATTTGCCAATCTTGGTGTTCTCTGGCAAATGCCAAACGTCCTGCACGGTGTTGGGCTGTAAGCACAACCCCCACCTGTGGACGTCGGGCCCTCATACCACCCTCATGGAGTCTGTTTCTGACCGTTTGAGCAGACACATGCACATTTGTGGCCTGCTGGAGGTCATTTTGCAGGGCTCTGGCAGTGCTCCTCCTGCTCCTCCTTACACAAAGGCGGAGGTAGCGGTCCTGCTGCTGGGTTGTTGCCCTCCGACAGCCTCCTCCACGTCTCCTGATGTACTGGCCTGTCTCCTGGTAGCGCCTCCATGCTCTGGACACTACGCTGACAGACACAGCAAACCTTCTTGCCACAGCTCGCATTGATGTGCCATCCTGGATGAGCTGCACTACCTGAGCCACTTGTGTGGGTTGTAGACTCCGTCTCATGCTACCACTAGAGTGAAAGCACCGCCAGCATTCAAAAGTGACCAAAACATCAGCCAGGAAGCATAGGAACTGAGAAGTGGTCTGTGGTCACCACCTACAGAACCACTCCTTTATTGGGGGTGTCTTGCTAATTGCCTATAATTTCCACCTGTTGTCTATTCCATTTGCACAACAGCATGTGAAATTTATTGTCAATCAGTGTTGCTTCCTAAGTGGACAGTTTGATTTCACAGAAGTGTGATTGACTTGGAGTTACATTGTGTTGTTTAAGTGTTCCCTTTATTTTTTTGAGCAGTGTATTTGTATAGTATCTGTATAGTATTTGTATAGTACCTGTATAGTATTTGTATAGTATCTGTATAGTGTCTGTATAGTATTTGTACAGTATCTGTATAGTATTTGTACAGTATCTGTATAGTATCTGTATAGTATCTGTAAAGTATCTGTAAAGTATTTGTATCATATCTGTATAGTATTTTTATAGTATCTGTATAGTATTTGTATAGTATCTGTATAGTATCTTTATAGTATCTGTATAGTATTTGTATAGTATCTGTATAGTATTTCTATAATATCTGTAAAGTATTTGTACAGTATCTGTATAGTATTTGTATAGTATCTGTATGGTATTTGTATAGTATCTGTATAGTATCTGTATAGCATTTGTATAGTATCTGTATAGTATCTGTATAGTATTTGTATAGTATCTGTATAGTATTTGTATAGTAACTGTATAGTATTTTTATAGTATCTGTATAGTATCTGTATAGTATCTGTATAGTATCTGTATAGTATTTGTATAGTATCTGTATAGTATTTCTATAGTATCTGTAAAGTATTTGTACAGTGTCTGTATAGTATTTGTATAGTATCTGTATGGTATTTGTATAGTATCTGTATAGTATCTGTATAGCATTTGTATAGTATCTGTATAGTATCTGTATAGTATCTGTATAGTATTTGTATAGTGTCTGTATAGTATTTGTATAGTAACTGTATAGTTTTTCTATAGTATCTGTATAGTATCTAAATAGCATTTGTATAGTATCTGTATAGTATTTGTATAGTTTCTGTATAGTATTTGTATAGTATCTGTATAATATTTGTATAGTATCTGTATGGTATTTGTATAGTATCTGTATAGTATCTGTACAGTAT